>NC_088926.1:19952500-20152500 GCF_038396675.1 Hydra vulgaris | reverse complement strand
AGAAGCGGGTAGAATTTGCCCGCGAAAACATGGCACGCGATTGGGAACAAGTAAGAAATTTTAGATTAAATTCTCATGAATATGTAAGATGTCTAAATAGCTGAATATTTTTGTTTTCAATACCAGGTGATTTTTTCGAACGAGAAAAAGTTTAATCTTGATGGGCCTGATGGTTTTAGTGGCTGCTGGCGTAATTTGAGGAAAGAACCCAAATATTTTTCGACAAGGAATTTGGGTGGTGGATCTTTGATGGTTTGGCTTGGGTTTTGTGCAACAGGAAAGTTAAATTTAGCATTTACATTTTGCAAAATGAAAAGTTCTGAATACATTGATGTGCTAAAACTATGTTTGATTCCATTTAAAAACAAATATCGACGCAAAAAGTTTGTTTTTCAACAAGACAACGCCAGCATTCCCACTAGTAAGCTTAGTGGGAATGCTGGCGTTGTCTTGTTGAGACTAAAGCTTAGTTTGAAGCTAAAAAAGTTGAGCAAATGTGGTGGCCTGCTTGCAGCCCAGATTTGAATCCTGTTGAAAACATCTGGGTAATCATTGTAAGATGTATCTATGCTGATCAGAAGCAATATAACTCTGTGGCAGAGCTAAAAGTAGCGGTATCAGAATGCTGGGAGGATATGGAGCCAAAAGTGCTGGAAAACTTGGTGGAAAGTATGCCAAAACGAATTTATCACTCTGGATATTTTCAATATTAGTTCTCCAAATTGGAAAAATTATGTAAAAAAACGAGACCAAGTATAAATGCAGAAGAATTTTTAGCAATCCAAAGTGGGATTAAAATAGCTGGGTCAGTTAAAAAACATAATTTATTAAAACTGAATTTCAAAAAAAAAAGATAAAGAGGAAAAAGAAAAATTGAGAAATGATTAATAAGAATGGTAGTGATTCAAATAAAGAATTTTTTTTTTTGGATCTAAAAGTTCTGTTGACTCTGATTCTCAGAGCTCTCCTGAAATTGATAAAGTAAATTTAAACCATCTATAGATGTCATGAAAGATGTGTCACAAAATATCAATTTAACTTTACTAAAAAACTTTATTTGTCATCCAATAATAACAGCAACAGCTGACCGATATAAACTATCAAGCACACAGCTAATGATGAATTTTTCTACACTCTTGGTTTTAGGTTGTTTATATTAAAATTTTTATTTACGAGTAAGGTAAAAATTTATCTGTTAAACCAATTCAGTCAGGTACAGGACATTTTATCTGTAAAAAAATAATTGAAGATTTAGAAAAAAGGATCTTATAATACTTATTTATTTTTTTGTTGTAATTTTTAAGGTGCTCCCAGAAGACCTTATGGTCTTATCACAGACCACTGCAGTAGAGCATTTAACTAGGTAGTTCACGCCTTCTTCCTTATCAATGTTGCTTATTGGGCTAGAGCTGGTGTCCAAACCTTAGACTTCTTGGTTTTGAGCCAGAACTCTAACCACTGCGTCATGGCTGCACCAATAATTGTTTTATTGTTGTTATATCATTATTGTTGCCCAAGTTTTCAATACAATGTTTTTTAATACTGGAGTGAGAAATGTACCAGCGACTCTTCTTGAGAAATGCATATCTACAAATAGGCTTCTCTGGCTTATATGCCACCTTTATGTTTAAGAACTGGTTCTTGGATCATTTTAGAAAGCTTTTCTTATTAGAAAGATTAAAAATTTTTAAAAGGAATGGCTTCACTCTGGAAAAATTCCTATCTAGTTTTCCAATAGATCGCTTGACCTTGAAAATTCTTTCTTAGAAAAAAAAAGCAAATGAAAATTCCAAATTCTAAGAGAAAGTATTACAATCTAATCATTGTGCACAAGACAATTATAAAGAAGCTGCAGAATTAGCATATTTCCAATTAGGTGGAAAAGAGCCCAAGAAATGGAAAACATGTGGTGCTAATCATCATGCCAATGGATGGTAAAAAAATTAACGATATTTTATTTAAATAAATCCTTTTGATTTTTAGCTCAGTTATTTATATTAAAGCTGGATTAAAAGCATCAAAAGCTTGTGATGCCCCAATTAACAATATAGAGTTATTTAATGATCTAGAAGCTCTTAAAGAGAAGTTTCATATGCAAGATTATCCTTACCAAACTTCTGTGGCAGTTGAAAAAGTAGAACAAGTTTTAAACAGACACTCTTGGTATTTAACTGAACAGGTTTCAGTTAAATACCAAGAGTGTTTTGAGTTTATTTTCAAATTCTTTAAATGATAAACATAAAATTGCAAAAAAAAAAAAAAAAAAAAAATAGATTATGGAAAAACAATTTGTTTAAATTGCAGTAAACCAACTATTTCATTAATTAAAAAAAACTGTGAAATTTGTTCTTACATTGGGAAAAAAGTCTTGTTTGGTTTTTCATAACTTAAAAGATAAGGTCCAAAATGCTTATTACTGGAAGATTAAGCCATCTATCAAAACTATTAAAGTAACTCACAACGCAGCTGAGAGAGAAATCAAGTTGTGTTCTGATTAATTTCAGATACTTACAAAATTATACCAGAAAATAAATTAAAAAGTTATTTTAAAAACTTTATATAAACCTAAAAATTATCTTTTAAAACATTTTGAAATTTCTTTCATATAAGACCAGGCTGTAGGAAACAAAGTTTTTACTGTGGTAGAAAATCATAGAAATGTTGTTACAAATTTAATAAGAAACAGTTATTTATTGATATAGCACAAAGTAAACAAACATTAACTGTTTTTATAACATTTTTTATAGGAATAAAAAAAAATAACTGTCTTGCAAAGGCCATTATTTACAAGACAGTTATTTTAATAGAAACATAAAGTTTATAACATAAAGTTTATAAAGTATATAAAGTTTTTATTTATTTGTTATAGAGAACCTTTTTTTCACTTTCTTAAAATTTCAAACACAAATAATTTTTCAACAAATTATTGGTGGGTCAAAACGCTGAAAAAATTATTGGTGGTTCAAAATGCTGTTTCTTTATCATTTTGCATTAACACGCTCAAGCTTAATTTTATTATTTAACACGCTCATTATTTAACACGCTTATTATTTAACAAGCTTAATTTTATTATTTAACAAGCTTAATTTTATTATTTAACATTTTATTATTTAACACGCTATTAACACGCTCAAGCTTATTTCTGTCAGACCAGCAGATAAATGTTTTTTATAACACCCTCAAGCTTATTTCTGCTTGTCAGACCAACAGATAAATGTTTTTTATAACACGCTCAAGCTTATTTCTGCTTGTCAGACCAACAGATAAATGTTTTTTATAACACGCTCAAGCTTATTTCTGCTTGTCAGACCAACAGATAAATGTTTTTTATAACACGCTCAAGCTTATTTCTGTCAGACCAACAGATAAATGTTTTTTATAAGCTTTCATACCTAAGTCTGTTTTAATCAAATTTTTAATAGTTTAGTTCTAAATTCTTTTGCAATTGATCTTGCTGATTGAGCAGGATTTCATCTAATTCTTTTACAAATAACCTTAATGAATTTTTTAGCACGAACCACTCTTTTTCTCCCTGTTTTTTTTTTTGGTGGAATTTTATCTCAAGTTTCTTAAAAACATTTTTATGTTACGATATACCAACTTGTGGCCACATCTGCGATGTTTTAAATAGTTAACAATTTCAGTTGTTGTAATTTTTTTTTTTATAGAGACAAACAATTTCTCACTCTTTTTTTTACCATTTTGAATGTTCTGAAAAAAAAACTTGGCATTTCTGAGAGCTGATAAATACAGTTATTAGATATGCAAAAAGTAGTTTCATTGGAATAGAGGTTTATTAATAACAGTTTTCTAAACAGTTTTCTAACAGTTTTTTTTAATTTTATAAACAACTTTTTTAGACAACGATAGTCTTTTTAATGAACTTTATATAAGATTCATTAGAGTTAATACACTTTTAAAGAAAAATTTTTGAAAAGAAAAGTATGAATAAATAATAATTTTTCATCTTCAAAAAAAAATTTTTTTTATCAATTTTAAAAACAACTACTTTAAACAAACTATTGTCTCTTTAACAAATTTTTTTAATAAAATGATTCAAGTTAAATTATCATCTTTTTTTAAATGCATTTTTAATATCCTGTATTGGAAACTATTTTTAAATAAGTAAAAAGAACAACTATAATTAAAACTAAATGTGCATATTTTTTAAGCAATCATTCAAATGATCAAAGTTATTACTTTATTTATAAGGGTTCCCCATAAAATAAAAACATTTACAAATATAAAAATTTTGAAGTTTTTATTCTAAACATAATTTAAAACTTGATTTAATTACTCTTAGTATTTTCGTTTTTTCATGCTTTATTTTTGTAGTTTATATGTTTATTATTTGTGTTTTTGTTCTAGTTAATTTTATTTTATTTTCTTTTACGTTTAGTCTAGATAAGTCTTTTCAGTGCATTTTTTAAATTTTCAAAACAGCTGTGGTCAAATCATCAAAACAAAATATTATTTATGTGGTCATAAAAAGACAAGTGATTGCATGTCTTCCTGATCAAACACTGATATATATCAATCTTCTCTGTTTGAAATTTAATGCCAGCACACAAAAAAGCGCTGACCAGGAAGTCATTTTTAGGTTGGTATGTGCAATTTAAAAAACTCTTTTTTTTTCTGTTATTTAAAAAAAAAGTTTTAATAAAGAGCAATGTGTAAAATGGTTAAATGAGATAGGAAAGTCTACTGGTGGAACTTAATAGGAAGGTAAGTGTGGACAACAAGAAAAAGCATTCAGAATGCTGCAAAATAGCTTCAGTTAAAACATTAACCAGTGAAAACATTACATACATTAAGATAATGATTAAAAAATGGTGACAATTTGAGACCAGCAGTATTACTTTTTGATGGATATGTTCCTAAAAAAGGACATTGTGTTTGTCCTGTTGGAGCAAGTGGGTTGTGTTGCCACATACTTTCACTTTTATTGTTTTTAAAACACTATGTCAAAAAAGAAAAGATTTTGGCTTGCACAGAACAGTTACAAAAGTAACACCCTCGACCAAAAAAGGATCTTTTTCAATGGCCCCATTTAACAAAATTAAACCTTATTCTGCAAACATTTTAGGGAAACCTAGTTTTATATTATATTGGGACATTATTAAAAATGACATATCTACACTAGACCTAGGTTGTTTAAAAAATATTAAAAGAGGTAAATTGTTTGAAAATGTAGAGATTGAAAAATTTAAACCTCTTAAAAAAGCGAAAATTGAAAAATGTGGTTACTTCAATAACTTAATTAACAATAAGTACGGCTTCAGCCCTTATGGATTAGGTCTATCAGGAATTTTATTAGAAGTGAAGATTCGAGCAGCAAGTTGTGTTGGGCCAATAACAACGTTAGCAAATTTCTCTCAGTATTATGTTCAGTGCCAGCTATAGATGCAGAATTTTGTGTTTTACAATCATATCACTTATAGACCTATTAGTAATTATTACCTTATTAGTAATTATTACAGAAATAGTAAATAGGAACCATTTTGAAATTAAGGATCTACTTAATTTAAAAAAATATATAATTGGTCACATACCTGATTTTGAAGAAAATCAGGTATGTGACCAATTATACTTTTTATAAAAAAATAATCAAAGTTAAGTTCTTGTCATAAATTTTGTATATATTATTCAATCAAAGCCAGTTTAAGTGTTTTTATAATTGGAAAACATTAGAAATTTTAATTCAAAATCTGACTCACTTTGACATTTGAACTCTGTTGTATCTATTACAATATCTGTCAAACCATGTCCAACTTAAAACTTTTGGGCATTTTTTTAAGCAAAAATCCAAATGCAGGTTTCAAATCTATCTCATTAAATATAGTAACTAAAAGAATTACACATTCAACAAAAGTCTTTTTTTTTTGTCAAAAGTCTTTTGTTGATTTCGACTTATCTATAATAAAGGTCACTACCCCTTGATGAAGCCCATGACTACATTGCCATGGGCTACATCATGACAATGATGTAGCCCATTACATTTCTTACAATGTAAGAAAGGACAATTGTCCTTTCTTACATTGTATAAAAGGACAAAAATTCTGTTGCTTTATCAATAGTTTGACGGCATGGTATATTATCTTCACTGTATGGATATGGTATAGAAACATTTTTGGTTGTTCTATTAAAAACTTATATTTAAAATGTTTTCAAGAGGATTGTTCAATTTTATTTTTTAAACTGTATATATTTTTGTGGTAATAAATGCTAGCAGATTTCAGCTTTAACAATTCAATATTTTTTATATGAAGTGAACTTTTCAGTTGCTTATTTTTTTTTCTTGGAGTCTTAGTGGGGTTAAGCTTTTTTTTCAATCTTATTTTAGATAAAGCTTTCTTTTTACAAACAATTGGTGCTGTATAATCTCATTTTGGAGAGACAAAAAACAGTGTTTCGCAAAACTTTTGGGAAACACTGTTTTTTATCTGTGTGGCTACTTTGAATTTTCTCCTTGCCGATTTGCAACTTTTTTTCAACATATCACTTGGATTTTTGTAGGAGTTAAACTTTATTTTAGCTAGCGAGCATTTTTCACATATTTTTTCACGATGGCTGGAATGTCTGGCAAATCGTTTGTACTTTCTCTCCCATTCTTACTCCAATGAGCTCCACATTTGTGCTCTTTTTCCCAATTCATCCTACTTGTTTTAAACAACTTATACACTTTTTGTATAACTTGTTTAAAACAAGTATACATTTTTTGTAGACTTTCTGATATAAGTAAATGATAGTATTTAATAGGTAGACCATTGGAATCTTTTGATTTAAAGTTATTGATAAAGTAAAAGCACAATACTAATTAACCATCTTAGTAAAGTGAAAACAATACAATGCTCATTTAACTTGTTGATGCTTTATAAAACTAAAAAGTTACCATTTTTGTTTTTGTCCTACATCATTAATACAAGTGTGCGAACTGTGTCAAATGAGTTTTGCTTATATATATATATATATATATATATATATATATATATATATATATATATATATATATATATATATATATATATATATATATATATATATATATATATATATATATATATATATATAATATTTGTATACACATATAATTACCTTCCTTGCACTCTTTTCTGTAACTCAGAAGCCATACGTGGGTCTAGCTCACAAGCAATTAACTGAAATTTGCAAAATCTTATAAATATTTAACCATTTATTTAACTTTAAAAAGTTTATCATTTACACATTAAAAATAAAACCTTTTTTGCTTTCTCCAAGATTTTTACAGACATATTTCCTGTACCAGGACCAACTTCTAATACTGTATCTGTAGATTTTATTGCAGCCTTAAAGATCATAATAATTAAAACAAAGCTACTACTAGAAAGCAACCACTTGCTCACTCACTAGAAAGCAACCACTCACTCACTAGATAGCAACCAGTCACTAACTCACTAGAAAGCAACCACTCACACACTCACTAGAAAGCAACCACTTGCACACTCACTAGAAATTACCCACTCACTCATTAGAAAGCAACCACTCACACACTCACTAGAAAGCAATCACTCACTCACTAGAAAGCAACCACTCACTCACTAGAAAGCAAACATTCACACAGAACTGTAAAATTATTTTTACTAAATTAAGATTAAATGCAAAAATTGACATTGTTTTAATTTAATTTATTTTGTTTTATTTGATTATAATAAACTTAATTTATACTAAGTTACTATGAAAATGTACTGCATTTAAAGTTAATTAATTTTCTAAAAATGTTCATTCTTATAGCCTATCAACCTAGATTAAACAAATTTATTGATTATAAAAAAAATCACCTTGTCAATAATAGCATTAACAATTAATGGATTCTTCAAAATATGTTGTCCAAATTCGTGTTTAAACTGAATGCCTATAAAATCATGAAATAACACAACAATAAAAAAAAGACTCTTATATTAAGTGTTTGAATATTATAATTTAATTATTAAAACTTCGTCTTTTAATTTTTTACAAAATAAAATAATTAAATCAAGATTTTAAAAATGGATGTATCTTTATCAAGTGTCTTTATATTATTTTATTTATGGATCTTCATAACCATATAAAGGCTTATTATAACCTTGTGTTAATTGAAAAATTGAAAGATACTATTACACAATTTATCTTGTAAAGTTAAGACTTTGTAGCAAGACCCTTCTAAAGATGTTTGGTCTTTTGACAATTTTTGTTTGATCTTGAAATCTTTTATCAAAAATTTATTTGTTAGTTTAAACTTTATTGAAATTTTTTTTTTTTTACATTTTTAATTTAACATTATTGCGTTCATTTAAATAACTCTTTTTCTATCAAACCTAATATCTCTAGCAAAATTCATTGTACTTTCACTAAGTAAACCTTTTTTAGAATGGATTGAGTATTATGAAAAAATTAGAAAGACATTTTTTAATTATTATATTTATTATATTTTTAATCTTCTTTACTTATTTTTACTTTTAAATTATTGCTCAGAAAAACTCATGCATTGTATAACAAAAACATTCACTAGAACATTTTTAAATGCCTCCAAAACTGTTTAACAAAGGCCTCCATTTAAACAAAAGTAAAATTTGTTTTGTTAGTCTTCTCCGATTGCAATATAAAATCTGCCACAAAAATTCCAACTTTTATTTCAACCTAGAATCAAAATTCCATTTTTGACACTATTTCAGTTTTAATCTTTATTCATAATTTTTCGGACCTTTAAATTAATTAAAACATACATTAATCCTATAACACATTCTTTATTAAAAATTTTTAAAAATTATACTATAATAATGAAAAACTATATAAACAAATCTCTTAATAATTGAGAAACTGTAAATGGTAAGACATTTACGCATGTTAAAATCGGTCATCTGTCAGTAAGTCATCAGCAAGCCATGATTACAATAATTTCCAGAAAAAAGTTTATAAAAAATTTCAATTATTTTTATTATATTTATTTTAAATAATTCATTTATAATATTATATAGAAGAAAAAAAAAAGTCAAAGTGTTTGCAGTTTAATTATTGTATTCTTAGAAAAAATAATGAAAAAAAATCATCTTAAATAAAAAATTGAAAAATTTAATTTTTTTCAAAATAGTCTTTTTTTGATATTAATTATTATTATTATTTTACTATTGTATTACTTGGCATTATTAGATTTATTTATTAGATTTGGCATATCAATTCTAAAATATGTGCAAAATAAGATGAGTTGCATAGTATGTTGATACTGTTATATATACTACATTACATAATATACTATATATAAAAAACCAAAACTGCAATTAAGAAAATATTTTATAAAACAGATCATTGTTTAAGTTAAAAATCATTTCTTTTTCAAAAAAAAAATCAAAGCTGATTGCAGTTGTCTCACTCTATTATGCTCACGAATATATGACTCCTGAACCATTATTAATCTTATATCTGGCCTTACATGGAAAAAACTTATTTGAAATAATCTAAAAGGAATAAATTTTAAAAATTAAATGTCATATTTTTTTAATTCAAATAATGTGCAGATTAAAAAAAGGTTTTAAATCTCAACTTTTTTAAATTCATTCCTATTTTCATTATTTGATTTTTTTAATTTTCATCTTAATTTTTTCCCTGTTAGTACTATTGTTTTTCATTCTTTATCATTTCTATAATCATCTTTTAATTTAAGTCATCTTTTAATTTTTATCTTTTTTTAACTATTTAAACTCAATTAATTTTTTTTTACTTATTTTCTTTAATTAATATTTTCTTCTATAATCAAATCCTTTGTATAAAAATATTCTATGAATGAACAAATGAATGAATGAATGAGAGTAGTTGTTTATCATTTTTTTGGATTAAATTTGTACATTTTAATAAAAAAAAATTTCTTGATTAAATAATAGATTTAACCTTCTGTTTTAACTTGTGTGTGTACCCTTGTTTTCTTTTGAACTCTTTCTTTTGGCATGTTTTATAATTTTCTGAAAGAAAACAAACAAAGCATTTTAAAAATATATAAGGAGTTTGTAAAAGTTCAACTAAATTTTGTGAATTGAATTTTATATATATACAACCCTTGGAATTAGGAAAATTGAGATTGGCAATAATTTGCCGACCTAAAACTTTTAGAGGTTAGCATCAGGTCGGCAAAAAAAATTTGATACAAAGGTCTTACCATAAAACATCGAAATGAGGTTGGCATTTTTTTGCCGATCTTAAACACTTTTAGGTCGACAGTTAGAGTGGTATTGCCGAATGCTGACCCTAATTCCAAGATTGTATATATATATATATATTTATAAACTTGCAATGGAGTGACATTGCTACATTGACTTTTATAGTTTTATAAGGGTTTGAGATAGAGCAGCAATTGATTTTTTAATTCTTCTTTTTTTTCTTCTTCTTTTTCCAAAAAAAGCTTATGGTTTTAATTAAGCAAGAAAAAGTCAGCAAATGTATATCTATATTTTTTTTATTGTTAATTAATATCCCCAAGGGAGATGAATTAACACAAAAAGAGAAGGCCGCTAGAGTTGAGAAGGCTACTTTAGTTGTTGTTACAACCCTCTCTCAACTCTATAACTCCAAATTCCAAACCTTGACAAACGAGACCACTGCACAGAGAATCAAGATGAGCGCAGTGCTACTAAGGACATGGTAGAAATCAAACTCGGAACTTCTTGATTATGAGGTGGGCACTCTACCACTACACCACTACTGCAAATAATATTTATATACGCTATAGTAGATATATATTTATATAAATATATAAATTAATTGGGTTTATTAAAAACATGGGTCTATATACATTGTTATATACACATATATATATATATATATTTATATAAATATATATATATATATATATATATATATATATATATATATATACATATATATATATATATACATATATATATATATATATATATATATATATATATATATATATTACAATCAAATTAATGACATATGTGACTTAATCAATTTAAGTGCTTCCATAAAAATATTTAAAAATATACATTTTTATATATACAATAACTAAAATGTGAATGTTTCTAAATTCAGATATATTTAATATAACAATTTTTGTTTTTATATGTAACCCATAAGAAAATAAATAAGACGGTGTATGGTGTAAAGATATGTCGGTGTTTAGGTTTATCAAGAACATGGATCAATCGGTGTCCATCAATGTCAACCATATTAGATAAACTACTTATATGACAGCAACTGAAAAGCTGGAAATTTTGCTTGGTAAGGTGTTAAAACATCCAAAAGAAAATAAAGAGTACCAGCCAAACCTAAATAAAAAACAAAACTAATTCATGAGTTAAAAATAAAATTTTTTATATTAAAATACCATTATATTAAGTATTAAATATATCTATTATTATTAAGGATAAAAATTTATTTTTAACTGTTTAATAATATTTCAGGGGCTCAGAGCAAAAAAGTTGTAACTGAAATTTTTGCAAAACAGAGAAAACAGGGTTTTAAAAAAATGTCAGTTACAAGCTTTTTGCTCTAAACCTGTGATTTGATCTATGAGTGTTGTCAAAAATACATGCAGTTCTGGGAGGATTTATATAAACTATCCATCTGTGACAAAGTTTACTCCTTAGCCAAAATTTTAAACCCAAAACAGTAAAATACATGAAATAGTAACATACTTTATGCCACAATTAAAAATAAAACATTAATTAATACATTATTGCATAAAACACCATAAATGACCATACTGAAATAGCCATGAAGGAGCTTCAATACATACATCAAGAGTTTGGGCAGATTTTTTTTATGGAATTGACACACTTAAATCACCTTTATATTTTACAAGTTTATTTTATTATTTGACATTAAAAATTATTTTTTATTTTACAAGGCATATGAAAAATGTTTGAATTACATGGCATATAAAAAATGTTTTTAATTTTTTATTTAACAGTTTCCAGATGCAGAACAAAGAAGATGCAGAAAAAAATATTCTAATCTTTGATCAAAAAAAAAATAATCTTTTATCTTTAATCTTTTTCAATTTTTTAATTCTTTTTAATCTAAACATTTTTTAAACTTTTTTAATCTTTGATCTTTAGATGTAACTTGACCCTAACACTAACCTTAATAACTTAATAACTTTCTTTTTTATTATTCTTTTAAGTTAAAAAGATTCTTAGCGAATATACTGGAACATTGTAGATCACCACCATCCCATGGTGGTGCCAAGGTGTTTAACCAAAGTTTATCATTCAGTTCTGTGAGATTTAACAAACCAAATATGAATCCTCCTAATTTTAATCCAAATATGAAGGCTCCTAATTTTAAACTAGAAAAGTGGTTTTTCTAGTTTAAAATTAGGAGCCTTCATCAAGTTTGATTTCTCTGAATTCCTAAACAGTTCAGGACCATTTTCACAACATCATATCTTTCTGTTACAAAAATATCTTAGTCTCAAAGAGAAAGAGGAACCAAGGTTTCACCAAGGTATTATGAATTTGATTCCATTGAAAGCATCACGGCATCAATTCCATTTAAAACTGTTTAATATGCTGAACAATATGTTCAACATGTATTCTCTATATTTTGCCACTTGACAATCGACTTTTATAGCTCAAAAAGGTAGGGTGTAAGGTAAAAAAGGTAGGGTGTAAGGTAAAAAAGGTAGGGTGTAAGGTAAAGAGGTTTTAAAAATTAGACAGAACAAAATATTGAAATCTAGCATTACCAGCACTTGTTTTTTTTTATATGTCATATCATAAGTATGATATGCACACTCAATATCTGAATCTTGAGATAATAGGTAGCCTTGGACATAAAACATGCATGAGACACGCACTGTGGGGCTTAAATGTGAAAAATTCTTTCAAGATATACATACATAAGAGCCACTTTCAATAGTTCTTTGTAATTTCCTCAGGAGAAAATGTTTTGATTAAGAGCTTTACTTCCTTACATAATTACGAAGAATGTAAATCTTTCTTTTTTAGATTTTTTATCTTCTGTGATTTCTTCTATTTTGCGTAAAATAGCTTTACTGAGAGCAATTTAACAATTTGCTTATATTGTTGTGAACTTTCCCAAATAGAATTCTTTTAAGTTTTGATTGAGACAATGAAATATCAGCCATATTTCCACCCAAATTTACCATTAAATCTAAACAGCATTGAACATGAAGAGAAAACCATCCCGCCACCTTTTTATATATCTCTATATATAACAATGGTTAGGCGGGATGGTATTTTTAAATTACCGAATACCATCTTGTTACTTTTTTTTCTCCACTTCGAGCACTGGATAATATCAATGTGTTCTACTTAGAAACAGTTATAACCTTTTATAAAACAACCTTCAAACAAACATAAAAAACATTAAACAGTTTTTTTTTGTCAAAGAAACGCCCTTTTCATTAAAAAAATTTTTGAATTAGTTTAGGCATACAGGCAATTAATTTTTATACTTTTACATGCTGATGTTGTTCCTTATGTCTTCTAAACCTGTCTAAAATTGTTCTTTGGAACTTGAACAGATTTTGTAGATGTTACAACCTTATTCCTCTCCTAAGTCAATCGGGTTCAAGTCTTGTGACTGTGGTTGCCAGACCATACTTTTGAGCACTCCTGCTGCTTTTTTTTTTTTGTCTACAAAACCCTTACACAATTTGAGGAATGTTTCAATTTAATTCAAGATAAATTATAGTCAACTAACTCCTAAATTATTGTTTTTAATCATAAAAACAATAACAAATACATATAAAGGTTTAATACACTAAACACTCTAAGAACTGCATTTTCCAAATCTCACAAAAAAATATTTAGTTTGATGCAAAAAAAAATTTTTTAATTATTTACCTAAAGCTAAGAAAATTATAATTTTTATGCGCAAGTGAAAAGCCTTTAAAATTGAATCAGAAATGTTAAGGTGTTAAGGTGACAACAAATAGTTCCCTTAACACAACAGTCGCCTTATAGCTTTTTTTTTTGCACATATATATGTGTATATATATATATATTTGTGTGTGTGTGTTTAGATAACACATCTAATTTCATAGACATGTTATCTAAACTATACAATAATAATAAGCTTCTGGGAGCTTCAGTACATACATTGACTACCTTATAGTTTGCTGCCACAAAGGAGTGGCGCTGTATTGACTGAGGGTTTAGGTTGGGGTAGCAATCTTTTCTTTAATTATTCTTCTTTTTTTTTTTTTTTCTTCTAAAGAAAAGCAAAATGAGTGAGGAATTGCTGATCTATATGCACTATAGCAGTTGTAACATTTAACGCTCTTTAAGCTATTAAAAATGAACCAAAATGGAAATGACTTAAAACTTTCCAGAAATGTGAAATGCTATCATATGATTTAATATGAAAAAGTTACAGCATTAAAGTCTTTGACTTTTTTCAAAAATTGAGTCTATGTAGCCTAACGATTGTAACATTTACTTTTCACAACTTCTGAACAAAATAACTGTCAGATTTAATGCAGTGAATAGCATGTTAAAAAAATCATTTGTTGTATGCATTTAGCACATATTATTATATGCTGAGTTTTATAGTTTTTTCTCGAAGTTTTATAAGTATTTTTACGCTATTTGTTGTGAGGATCATAACTGTGACAGTCGTATTGAAAATTCTAATATTAAGAAACATCAAATAAAACAACAATCAATGGACCAAAAAAAAAAAAAAGATTATAAAAACCATACAAATTATGTTTAAAAAATGCACTTTATAACATCAATGTTCTTAGTTATGGCATTTTGATACTGAGTTCGTTTAATTTGGAATAGGCTAATGATAGGCAAATAAAGGCTGCTATGTTTATACTTTATTGCCTTACTAAATTTTTAATGGTTAATGCCCTTATTGCTCCCTGTTTTAACATAGGTTAAAAAAAATAATTATTTCAGAAATGATTTTTGCTTAATATCTTTTATTGGAGTTATAACAAGTTGCTTGTTTTTTTCCCTTGTTTTTTCTTTGTGTTATAACTGCCTCCTTTGATAACTTCTCTTTCTTTCTTTTTCCATTGATTTTTCCTATAAGCTCTTGATCTTTTAGGATCTGATTTAGGCATTTAAAAAATGTTATGAAATATTGCACCTTTCTTTGTGATTTATGTTCAGTTATGGTAAAAAAAAATTACAAAATTTTATAAATAAAAAACCGCAAAATTGAATGAACAAAAGCATTGCAGAGCAAACTATAAACTATAACACTATATATATGATAAATGTATATATAAATATGATAAGTATATATATATATATATATATATATATATATATATATATATATATATATATATATATATATATATATATATATATATATATATATATATATATATATATAGATCTATAGTTTGTTGGCTTTGGGAAGAGCGGAAGGAAAAAAGTGATTCTTACGCCAACATATACGTCACTTTTAATTACTTTTAACTTTTCATCCAACATTTCCGTGTTGGACGAAAGTAAAAACCATTAATTTAATTACAAATTAATTGTTTTTTAAAAAAACCACAGAAACGCAAATTTAATTGACCAGAATGTTTTTAAAAACATTCTGAATGTTTTTAAAACATTTTGAATGTTTTTAACAATATAAACAATGTTTTTATTTTAATTTTTTTGAATAAAATTTTTTTATTTTTATTTTTTTTAATTAAATGTTTTTATTTTTATTTTTATTACTGTAAATTATGCGCCGAGTGTTGCTACATCGACTATCTTATAGCCTGACTCGCAAGGGAGTGCTGCTACATCGACTGACAAATAGCCTGACTTGCAAGGGAGTGCTGCTACATCGACTGACAAATAGCCTGACCCGCAAGGGAGTGCTGCTACATCGACTGAGGGTTTGGTTGGGGCAGGCAGTCTATCATTATTAAAAAAAAAAAATTCCGGTCTTGCATTTTAATTTTTACTTTTTGTCAACAAAATATGGAAAAAACTTTCGGACAACATCTAAGGGTTCTATATATATATATATATATATATATATATATATATATATATATATATATATATATATATATATATATATATATATATATATATATATATATATATATATATATATATATATATATATATATATATATATATATATATATATATATATATATATATATATATATATATATATATATATATATATATATATATATATATTATATATATATATATATATATATATATATATATATATATATATATATATATATATATATATATATATATATATATATATATATATATATATATATATATATATATATATATATATATATATATATATATATATATATATATATATATATATATATATATATATATATATATATATATATATATATATATATATATATATATAATATATTATATATATATATATATATTTATATATATATATAATATATATATATATATATATATATTATATATATATATATATATATATATATATATATATATATATATATATATATATATATATATATATATATATATATATATATATATATATATATATATATATATATATATATATATATATATATATATATATATATATATATATATATATATATATATATATATATATATATATATATATATATATATATATATATATATATATATATATATATATATATATATATATATATATATATATATATATATATATATATATATATATATATATATATATATATATATATATATATATATATATATATATATATATATATATATATATATATATATATATATATATATATATATATATATATATATATATATATATATATATATATATATATATATATATATATATATATATATATATATATATATATATATATATATATATATATATATATATATATATATATATATATATATATATATATATATATATATATATATATATATATATATATATATATATATATATATATATATATATATATATATATATATATATATATATATATATATATATATATATATATATATATATATATATATTTAAACCTAGTTGGAGTACAATTTTGTAAATAAAAATTCAGCATAATGTTTAATAATGCCTTCAACTCAAACTAAGAAGTAATAGCTATTTAAAAACACAGCACTGAAACATTTTTTAACACATCACAACAGGACTATATATAAATGTCAAAAAAATGTTTGTTTATCATTGTTTATATATAATCCTTTCAACTTAAAATCCATGATAAAATGATTTTATGATAAAAAAAAATTTTTATAACTTTTTTGCTTAAAAGTATTCCTAAATAGTTAAAAATAAGAGTTCATTAAGGTTAGTATGTGCCTTCATAACTTTTTTTTCCTTCTCTTGTGCAGAATCGCCTATTATATATATATATATATATATATATATATATATATATATATATATATATATATATATATATATATATATATATATATATATATATATATATATACGCAAAAAGTTCCCGTACAAAAATATAAACAGCAAAAACAGCAAAAGTAAAAAAAAACTAAGAGAATACAAAGGAATACAAAAGAATACTAAAAACACACTATATGTTGAAAGAAAACACCATACAGATAATTTTTTTAAATTATACTTCTGAACGGGAACTTTTTCTGTACCCTGTATATATATATAATCTAAATACTTCAAAAAAAGTTTTTATTTCAGAAAAGATTTGTAACAAAATATATATATGGGCAATCCGCAAGAAAGAGGAAAAAAAAAAAAAAGTAAAAAAATTATGAAAACCCATACTAAACTCCGAAACTCTTTTTTTTTAACTATTGAAAAATACTTTTAAGCAAAAAAGTTATTTAAAAAAATCATTTTATCATACCATAGCATGATTTTAAAGTTGTAAAGGTTGTGTAAACGTGTTTTGACTCTTATTTACAGTCTTGTTGTGTAGTGTTAAAAATCGTATCGTATACCCATAATTAAGAACTTTAACAAAATGTTATATTGCATTTTTATTAACATAATATACATATTTGTTAATAATCATTTATACTTTTTTTCTTAAATCATTGATTGTGTTATTTGATTTGCTGTTTTTAAGCATTGGATTTTTCATTACGATCGTCACAGTTACGACGGTCACAACAACAAAAAACATAAAAATGCTTATAAAACTTCAAATAAAACTATGAAAATCACCATATAATAACATCATTACCATCACTAAAAAATCATTTGGTGTGCGAAATACGCAGACCAAATGATTTTTTTTTACAATGCCTTTTGCTGCATTAAGTCTGGCAAAGTTGTTTTGTTAAGAAGTAGTAAAAAGTAAGCGTTACAACTGTCACACAATGTAGAGTTAATTTTTGAAAAAAGTTGAAGATTTTAATGCTGTAACTTTTACGTGCTAAATTATATGATAGCATTTCACATTTCTGGAAAATTTCAAGTCATTTGTCTTTTTCAGTTCATTTTTAATAGCTTTAAGAGTGTCAAATGTTACAACTGCCACTCTCACGGAATTGCCTATATATATATATATATATATATATATATATATATATATATATATATATATATATATATATATATATATATATATATATATATATATATATATATATATATATATATATATATATATATATATATGTATTAGGGATGCGCCGAATCCGGTTTTTGGCCAAACACCATAATATTTCAACTATAATATTTTGCTGAACACCAAACAATTTGGCAAACGAACTATTGCTAATTTTAAATAAAACATTAGTGATTAAACTCTAAGTCAAAACGAGGCCCTATGAGAGGGGGCGCAGTTGGTGTGGCACACCAGGGCCCATAAGGGTTTAGTAAATGCGGCTTTATAAATGCGATGTAGTGGTAAGATACTAATAGAAAGTAAGACAATACACCACAATTATAAAGCTTTCATTGGTTATATGTTTTTCATTGGTCATTGGTCAGTCTTCGCTTATGCTATGCTAACTCGCTAAAGCAATGTTAAATCGTATTAATTTAAAAAAGAATGTAAAATGAATAAAATAAATATAACTCTTACTTTTTATAATTCTTTTCTTTAGTTTATATATTTCTTGAACATCTTAAATTTTAAATAATGTTATTAACAATGATTTTTCGATTTAATACGCAAAATTAAATTATTTCATTTTCAATCTTTTTGAATTGTCTTTTTTTTTCAACAATTTCTTACTTTGTTAAATTTTTTTAATCCTCTGTTGGTTAATGCAAGTTAAAAAAAAAAGAAATTTTTTTTTTTAATTTATTATAGAAAAATAATATTTTATATTCTTTTAAATTTATCGACTCAATCTTTTTAAGATTTTGCGTACAAGAAATATCCAAATGCATAAATCGGGAGCACAAAAAAGAAAAAAGAAACACATATACAATGAAAGAAAAGGAATACAGACACTCTTATAATTAGGTATAAAATAACAACAAATTTAATTGGAAACAAATACTGATGTTAATTTGGAAAAAGAGAAAAACGAAAATGACATTCATGAACAAAATAGCCATCGCAAAAATGAAATAGCAGCGAAAAAAAAAGTGAAAAAAAAAGGAGCCTTTTACAAATATGATTGACATAGATATTGATTCAGAACCTGGATCTGGTGCTACATAGTTGAATACTTAACTACAAGTTAAGTAGTGAATCATTTCACTAACAAAGTACAAAACTTGACATTGGATTCATCACAGCAGAATTTTTTTTCTCAATAAGAAATAAATAATTTTGTTACCAGAGGTCATATTATCTTTGCTTTAAATTTGACAAAAGATGATAATAATCAAAAACTTCTAGAAGGTATATTAAAGTTTAGAAACATTAATGCAGAACGGTGTACTCGAGACTGACTTGTATGGAGCAAGCATAAGGCTTCTTTATATTATTTTCCTTGCCGGTTTTTTTAGAATAATGTATATTCCAAGCTAAGGTATTGCTTCTAAATCTGCATAAACTACAGCTGAAGGCTGTCAAACAAGTTCTAATTGGCAGAAGTTATGTAACAAGATTCCAGATCTTGAAAAGAGTAATGGGCATAGAGAATGTTATCTAGCATGGAGTGAATTAGAACGCCATCTTTCAATGCAAAGCGCTATTTATAATTTTATTGAATCATCAATTAAAAGGGATTCTAAAAATGGTACCAAATTTTGTGAAGAATTATTGATGTTTTCCTTTTCTAAGACTGCAACTACATTACCTCTCAAATGATTCCCAAAATGAGTTTATTGCATTACATAGTTATTACTATGTGCATGGTTTAAATATATATTTTAATAAAAAGAAAACAAAAACATTATTAATTAAAAAATCTTTTTAGTCATTATTATTGTGGTTTTTTAAAAAAAGAAAAAATTAATGTACTTCCGCATTAACCTAATTGCTTTAACTTTTCGACAACAATAAAATGTCGCTTAATTGTCGAAGTCATGAAATTGTTGTCGAAAGAGACTTTTTTTTACCATAAAAGTCTCTTTCGACTACGAGATAAGGGTATATATATATATATATATATATATATATATATATATATAATATATATATATATATATATATATATATATATATATATATATATATATATATATATATATATATATATACACCCTTATATATATACTAGTTTTTTACTGCTCTCTTCTTTAAGAAGGATGAGAAGTATCTTTGGTTGAAAATACTTTTTTAACATAAAAAAAGTATTTTTAGTTTGAGACATTATTTTATTACACAAATCTTCGAAGGATGAAATACTTTTATAAAAGTGGGTATCACTTTTATGAAAGTGATACCCACTTTCATAAAAGCTTCTTTTATCAGGCACAGTACTTCTTAAAGATGGCAATGATTTAATGGTTAGACTTGCTGGCGGTGAGTTGGAATTTGACTTGGATTTACACAAGAAAATACAGATGGTAAATGTTTTGGTCTTTTTCTTTGTCATTAGGGCCAATTAAACTTTTTTAGAGTCTTTAGGCTAATTATCTTCACAAATAAAGTATTTGGGCTATCTGGAATATTATCTCGAGGCGTAGCATTTATACATTCATATCATTCATCTACTTTTTTTTTAATTGGAAGGAAAATGGAAAAACTTTCACAGACTTTGCAACATTATAGTTACTTCTGCATCCAGTCACACAACACTTGAAAAACATATTCCTAACATCTATTTATTTAGCTCTAAAAAGAAAGCAAATTTAATGTATATAAATTTAACTCATCACATATCAAATTAAAAGACCATGTTCTTTTTCTAGAATGAGCCCTATTACAAATTATTAATTTGAAATTTATTTAAAAATACTTGAATACAGTTTTTTTTTTAACCGTATGTTTACTCGGCCTGTCACTATAGCCGGCCATTTTTTAACACTTGAATACATTAAGTTTAAAATTCTGACTTCCAACAGTTAGAGGAAAAAAAAAAAGAAAAAAAAATTTTTTCTGTTATAAAAGTCCTTTATATCATAGATAAAACTTTCCAAACCCAGTCAATATATGCACTAAAGGGGTTGTAGATGGCTATTTCAGTATGTAGCCATCAATGAAGTATTCTGCGGGACTAATTAGGCCAAGATGTTTATATATTTATATATAGATATACCATAAAATCGCCTAAGTTCGGTCACTTAAACTTTAAACATTTATCATGCAAAAATAAAAAGTTGATATTGTAAAAATAAAAAAATGAAAAATAAAAACTAGTACTCAATATTTAATTTAAAATAAAAACGTCTACTTTAACCGAACTTTCAATATCATCTCATAAGTTCAGTCGCTATACAAATACTAATAATGTATCACAAACTTAATGTCACAAATAATGAAAATTAATTTTAAAATGTTGTTTTATTGTAAAATTATGATATAAATTCAGATAATTCCGGTAACTAAGGAGGGCGTCGCCTGGGGCTCAAAAAATAAGTCTTTTGAGGCACCAAAGAAAACTAGAAGAAGCCCATAATAAAAGGCTTTTTTAAATATAAGTAGTAGTATTTTAAATTTTTATTGTAATTAGTTAACTATTTTATTACTTTGGCTATTATCATATTTGCTACGTCACTGGTTTATAAAACTAAAAATATATTTTTCAATTAATTTAAATAGATTTTTTCAATTAACAAAAAAACACTACTTTGCTTTAAATTAGTTTTGTATGTTTATTGGCAATTCTTGCACACATCGTTAACCATAGTAGAACAGCAATATCCACACAACCAATCGTCACAGGATTCGCAACACATTCATAATTGTCGTTGAGCTGTAATTTTATCTCCAAAAAAAATGTCACAAGCTTGATATTTATTAGAACTCAAAGAACCATTAGTTAATTTTGAAATTATGAATAAATTTTTTATTCAAATAAGATACCATGGTGTGTTAATTTTTAATTAACACACCATGGTATATGGTATTAAATTATTAATTTTCAAAAATTAATAATTTTTTTTTTTTGTAAATATAATTAATTTGGTGATTCTTAATAATATAAGATTAAATTTGATAATTTTTTTTAATTATTTGCTTATTTTAGATTTTAATAGTATGCATTTTTTCAAATTGTTGTTTTGCTAAATAATTATTTCAGCAGGTTGCATATAAGCATTATTTTTTTTTTATAGATTCATATTTACAAACTAATTAGAAATATTATTTGAGAAAAAAAAGTTTGTAAAATTTGAGTTTTGCATGCTTTTTTAATATTTTTTCATAAATGACCAAAGTTACATGGTGAAACTTAGGCGATTTTACGGTATTTGTTATATTTAATTAAATTTTAAAAAAAATTTTTAATTATTAATTAAATTAACTTTTTGATAAAAAATTTAATATCAGATAATTAATTTTGCACACCTTCAAAAAGTGAGAACGGATGATCAGGAGTGCGACAACCATGAACACCATAGTCAAGACACCATTCAGCAAACTAAAAAATTAAAAAAGACTTAAAATGATATAAGTTGCTACATCACCCTACATCACCCTTCATCAAATTTATCCTATATTATACCTAAAAGATTTAAACCCAAAATTAAGATTGACACTTTAAACTAGACATAAAAAAAACCCAGTAATAAAGCTCAAAGAAATTAGAATCTTGAATAAACAAAGATAGAAAGACTATTAGGATTTCGCAAAATATTCTGTTATATAAATATGTTACAGAATATTCTTGCAATATATTCTTTTTTGATGATATATAATTATATTAAATAAGGAAAAAATCTCCTCATCTGATTGGATATAAGAATAATATTACAGAAAAAAAACAATATTTTTTCAGTATTGGTCATTTTGACCTTCCATATAATTTGATATGATTCTTTTTAAGCTTTAGTTATAAAATAATTTAAAAATCCATTAATTTACCCCCTGGGTAAACAACAGACATTTAAAAATGTCTGTTGTTTACCCAGGGGGGGGGGGGTTCTTAAATGGTTTGGCTTCTGTACTGATACTAAAATAGTTTTTGTCATCAAAAGCTTTTGAATACCCAGAGTTTAGCAATAGCAATTGATTACAAAAATTTTATTTTGCTAGGGTTATGACAGCTGATCTTAGCAATCTCAATAAGATATTGCAAGGACAAGGATCAAATATCTATCCTATTATAAGATATTAGTAATCAATATTTAATTCATTTCTTCCATTTAAAAAGCATTGTTATTAAAATATGGTTGTTTTTTTTGCTGCTATCGAAAAAATAAAAGGTTTTTTTTGCCAATTGTTTTACAGAGCTCAGAAAGCAAAAAATTTGCTTTGTAATGCATTGTAAAATTTGACACATCCATTTATTATAATAGCAAAGTAATTAATTTAAAATACTAAATAAATATTAGCGTGGAAAGTTGTCTAAAACTAAAGACCTCCATTTATGATTAAACAAATCTGTGAATCATTTCACTCACAAAATCTTGCCAATCTTTTTGTACTATTTTATTAAATTGTTAGCTTTAGTTATTTATTTATATACGTAAAAAAAAGTGAATTCAAATATTATTTAAACTCAAAGACATTTAAAAAAGACATTTTAATATTATTAAATATCATATAAGTTTTTGATAACTTTAGTTTTTCACGCTCGAATATTTGCGGCTCTCAGTAATTTTTCAAAAAAATATTAAAGGAAAAATGGCTCTCTACTTCAAATAGGTTGCTAACCCTTGCTCTATGATATCTACAGTAGGCATACCTATATAAAAATTGAGGATTCCATTAACAATATTCTTACTCAAGATTAATAAAGAATTTAAAAACATTAAATCCTTTATCAACATAAAAGTTTTAAAATTCAATAAAAACCATTAAAGTTTTGAAAATTTTTCGTAAATCAAAATTGTAAATTGTATTTATGGCAAGTTAAATCAAGTGAATTAAAGGTAAATTAAATCGAGAGGAACAAACTTGGACAAACTCTATTCCTATTATAATCCCTAAAATCTAAAATAAAATATTTTTGTTACATTGAGTTAATATAGGAAATAAAAATTCTAATCTTTTAATTCTTGCATATCATCAGTCAAACTTGCTAATTTTAAAAAAAATAATAGATAATGACAATTTAGATAATGATAATTTCCAGTGTTTATGCTCATGCTTATACTCATTATTACAATAATTATTAATAAACATTTTTTAACAGATTAAATTAAATGAATAATTATTTTAAATTAGAACCTTAACAGCCTTCCAAAGGTAAGAAGAATCATTTGTCAACTGGAACATGCATAAAAAGGCATAACCATTTCCAGCAACTCCATGACACAAACCATAACCTTTACAAAGAAGTCCACGAGACCATATTACTTCAGCAAATCTATGCGCTGCACTTAAATATTTATTGTCATTGTAAATCTAAATTTGCAATATATATATAAATTATAATAATCAAAATTGTTATTAATAACATTATACCTTAACAATAAGGTGTATAACCTTATTGTTAAGGTATAATGTTATTAATAACAATTTTTATTATTATAATTTATTACTACTTAGAGGTTGCCCATAAATTAGGTCACATTCTAGGAAAGGAGGGAGGGGGGAAGGAAGTTTAGTGGTTTTGTAATAAACTGGTACAGGACTTATTATTAAAGAATTATAATGTTGTTACAAAGTGGGGTGGAGGAGGGAGGGGGGGGTGGAAGAAGGAAGGGAAGGAGGGGGAGGAGGAGGGTGAAGAGTTTTACCAAAAACAATCAAAAACATTGCGCGTAATTTATTGACAATTCTTTGTATAGTAACATTTCATATTAAAACTCAATTATACTTATAATATAAAATAAATTTATAATTTAACAATTTAAAATCTATGAATACAGTTTTTTTTTAAAATGGGTTAAGAACCAAGGTTACTAAGGTTACCAGCCAAATAATACAACAAATCAAAGAAATAATAACTATTAAACCATTAAAATTATGAAAACAACTTCTCACTTTGTAAGCTAAAGCATAAAGATGTACAGCTCCTGGTGCTCCATGACACCAGTGAACTAACTTGTCAGTTGTGTTACCAATAGATGAACAAATATTTCCAGAAGTAAAACGAAGCTCCAACAACTGATCCAAACAAAGAGCAATGGTTTTTAATTGTTCACTGCTAATGCAGGAAGGAAGTAGCAACTTTACCTTGAAAATTAAAAATAAAATTCTTCTAATAAAAATTTTTATCTAAAAAAAATAAAAACTTTAATGATGATATTAATAAAATAATTTTGTCTATAGGCTTGATTATGGTTTATTCAATGCTATGCATTTATATACAGTTACTGTATATAAACACTGTATATAATATTGTATATAAATACTGTATATAAATGCAATGCATTTATATACAGTTAGCATTAAGCATCTTTGTATATTAGCACTTTTGTAGTGGAATAAACAAAATTGATTGATTTGAAACTTGATTTGAAATTGATTGATTTGAAAATTAAATTTGAAAGCTTTTTAAATTTCTTTAAAAATTAAAATTTAATTTAATAAAATAAATTTAATTTCAATAAAATTTAATAATAAATTTAATTTAAATAATAAATAGTAAATTTTTTAAATCCGAAAGTAGAAAAAAATTATTCAACTGTTTTTTTATTAAAAAAAATTTTTTTTCAGAATTGCGGTGAAAATGTTTTTTCAACTAATTACTGCTCAATGTTTTCTGCATAAACTACAAACACTGTTTAAATAACAGCATTGAAAAAAGTTTTGGTGTAACGTAAATGGCTAAACACCTAGGTAAATTGCCATTTTGTATATAAAATGGGAACAGTGTAACCTCTTAATAAGACCTGTATTTATGTATAAATATAAATATGTATATATATATATATATATATATACATATATATATATATATATATATATATATATATATATATATATATATATATATATATATATATATATATATATATATATATGCGGTAGTGGTGTAGTGGTAAAGCGCTCGCTTCATAAGCGAGAGGTTCCGAGTTCGATCCCCACCACGTCCCTGGTAGTACCGCGCTCAACTTGTTTCTCCGCGCAGCGGCCTTGTTCGTCAAGGTTCGTATTTCGGAGTTATAGAGTTGAGAGAGGGTTATAACCATAATTAAGTAGCCTCCTCATCTGTAGTGGCCTTCTGGGCCTTGGGGAAGTGAAATAACAAAAAAATATATATATATATATATATTTATATATATATTTATACATATTAGGGGTATAACTAAAAAATACATTTTATTTTTTTGGAAACGGCATAGCGGCAAAAGATGAACTTTTATTTGTATTAACTTGAAATAATACTTTTTTCCAAATTGAAAAAAAATCCCCCACCAGTAGGGTGCATCAAATGCCCCGTACTTTCGAAAATTGATCTGTCCCTATTCTTAAAACTTTCAATTGGTTCTCACAAAACACTCTGTTAAATTTTTTCAAAATTGAATGAGATTTAGAGGGGCCACCTCAAGTCTGAAACTTGCAACGATACCCTAAACAGAAGAAAAAAAAGTTTTTCAAATGTATGTCATGTTGGGTCTCAAAAGAAGCGAAATTTTATATAAATTTCAAAAATTTAATAAAAATTTTACAATAATAAAAATTTTACACAAGAATTATTATTTTAAAAAAAAACAATAATAAAAATTTTACACAAGAATTATTATTTTAAATTTTATTACATAAAAATTATTATTTTTTACAAAAAATAATAAAATAAAATTATTTTTAATGGTTGTTGTCAAAAATTTTTTATAAGGCAATTTTAACAAAAAATGATATTTATTTTTGAAATTTATATAAAATTTTGCTTCTTTTGAGACCCATAATGACATACATTTGAAAAACTTTTTTTTCTTCTGTTTAGGGTATTGTTGCAAGTTTCAGACTTGAGGTGGCCCCTCTAAATCTCATTTAATTTTGAAAAAATTTAACAGAGTGTTTTGTGAGAACCAATTGAAAGTTTTAAGAATAGGGACAGATTAATTTTTGAAAGTACGGGGCATTTGATGCACCCTACCCACCAGTGCAGATGAAAATTTGGTCCCAGCTGTCTAAAAATGCAAAAAATTCAAGCTTTTGCATTTATAGTAGGGGCAGGGTTACTTAACAGAATTTCAAAAATACCATAAGAGTTAGTTTTGTAGCTTGATCTATCTACTTATAGATTGTTTTGTTTTTTGGTAAAAATGATGGGAAGAGTTGATCTTGACAATTTGCAATTATATGTATATTTGAGAGGTTGGGGGAAGGGGCTTTTTAATTTTTTTTTTAAACAATGATGAGCTATGGCCATTAAGTTTGCTTTTCCGTCTTCTTTTGTTTCTAAACGTTTCAATGGGCTGTTGAGAGTGGGAGGAGAGAGGAGAAGAAGGGGAGGAGTCAAAAATAAATTTTGTGAAATTTTTTAGTAATAAAAAAAAATGTCAACAAGCAATTGTTAAAACAAAATATCTCAATCTGAAGTTTTTCATGTTGGAAAAAGAATTGAAATTATATATAACACATTACACACAATACATAGCCAATAACACTTGCTTATTAAGAAAACTGTATTACAGAGGTTATCCTGTGTTAATTTTCCAAGCATTTCTACAATTAATAAAGCTTCATGTCTATTTTTTTATGCCTTAATGTATTGAAATAGGAGGTCTCATGGTAAAAAAATTTACCATGTGTCCTTTATTAGGTAAAGAAAATATTGACTAACGTATAAGATGTTTACTTTATTATAGTAAAATGCTTATAAATTTACAATTCAGTCCAAATTTAAATTGACTTAATAATATAGTAATGTGTTTTTATGATAAAAATATTAATATATAAATGTTTTTAGTTGAAATGAATTCTTTTACTTTTGATATGCCATTTAGAGACTATAATGTTGACTTAAAAAGGAATGGAAAGAATTTAAACAAACACAAAACCATAAAGGCAAAAATGTGGTTTTAAAAGAGGAAGATTTATTTAATGAAAAATAAAAAAACTCATCATCTCGAAAGATAAAACACAAGTTTTAAAAAGTAGACAAGAAGATGTAAATTTTCTCAATGATCAGAAAGAATTGCATGTTCAAAAAATGTTGCGCGAAAAATATTTTGCAAAATAGAAAGTGAAGTAACAAAAAAATTTAAAGAGTCCATTAAGAAACAAAGGTTAGTCATTAAAAAATTTGAGGAGACAATAAAATGTTTTTTATACTTGCGACAATGGAGATAATAAGATAGACAGTATCTCCAGCCTTTTAGAAAATTTAAAGAGTATATTGTTCCTATTTTTATTCATTATCTGTAAAGTAATTACATAAATTAGCTCTTGAATTAGCTCAAACAGAAACATCTGCAAGTTATATAACAATTAAAGATTTTTTGTACCTGAAAACTGATTTTGCTTTGATTTGTTAAAAATGACATTACTTTAGACAGACTGAAAAGCAGTTCATCAAACTGGAACTGATTGCGGCTATGTGCTATATGATATATCGCTATATATTATATAGTTATTTCCAGATTATAAAAAAAAAATTTAAAATTTGTCACTGGTCTTTTTGTTCTACATTACAGTGCAGAGCGTGATTTCTAGTCTAGACCTCATTGAAACTTTTTTTAATGGCCGTAGCTTATCATTGTTTAAAATTTAAAACAACTGATAAAAAATCTTAGATAAAAACCATAAAATAGTCTTTCTTTAAATAAAAAATGTACAATTACAAAATTGTCGTATATTTAAGGACATGAAAAAAAAAATTAAAAAGCCCCTTCCCCCAACCTCTCAAATATACATATGATTGCAAATTGTCAAGATCAACTCTTCCCATCATTTTTACCAAAAAACAAAACATAATCTAAAAGTAGATAGATCAAGCTACAAAAATACACTCATGGTATTTTTGAAATTTTGTTAAGTGACCCTGCCCCTACTATAAATGCAAAAGCTTGAATTTTTTGCATTTTTAGACAGCTGGGACCAAATTTTCATCTGCACTGGAGGGGGAGTTTTTTTTCGATTTGGAAAAAAGTATTATTATTTTAAGTTAATAAAAGTAAGTTCATCTTTTGTCGCTATGCCATTTCCGAAAAAATGAAATGTGCTTTTTAGTCATACCCCTAATTATATATATATATATATATATATATATATATATATATATATATATATATATATATATATATATATATATATATATATATATATATATATATATATATATATATATATATATATATATATATATATATATATAATATATATATATATATATATATTTATATATATATATATATATATATTTATATATATATATATATATATATATTTATATATATATATATATATATATATTTACATATATATACATACATTCCCTGGCCAAATTTAGACGCACTCGAGTTTTTTAAGAATTTATCGCATTATACCAGTTTATATGCAGTACATTCACATTTAAACATGGATGTGATGGATTTTTATGTAGGAAATTTATTATACAATTCGTGTTTGTATGTATTTTCCATATATGGTATTACAGTGTGAGTCAATTATTACATTAACGCGTACAAGTCAAAAGCTGCTCCAGTCGCGTTCGCCAGGAAGCCCAAGTTAACACCTGCAATAAAAGCAAAGCGTCTGACATGGGCCAAACAGTTCCGTGATAAAGATCTGGACTTCTGGAGGTCGGTAAGTTGTTACAATTTCTTTACAATTTTTTCACAAATAATGCATTTAACCTTTTTCTATGATGACAGAAGACCAGCACAAATGTTTAGTGTTTTTTTGTTGCCCTTTTTGACAAGTCTGCTTCAGTGATGAAAGCACATTTAAAATTTTGCAGTACAAAGCTCAGTTTGTGCATCATCGTCACAGAGAAAAATTTCATCCTGACTGTGTTGTTCAGACTGTGAAGCACCCTACAAAAGTGATGATTTGGTCAGTCATCAACAGCAAAAGCACTGTACGTCTGTACGTGGTAAATGGTATGATGAAGCAAGACCAGAACAAAAATGCCTTGCAAAATTGGTTGATTATGCAGCTCCAAGAATGGTTTCCAAATGGGGAACCATTCACTTTTATGCAAGATGGAGCTCCCTGCCATACAGCTCGATCTGTCAAAGCTTTTTTGGCAGAGCAAAATATTCCTCTGTTGGATTGGCCAGGTAATAGCCCAGATCTAAACCCCATAGAAAACATTTCGGAGTTGATGAAAAGAGAAGTGGCTAAAAATGTCATTACAAACAAACCTTAACTCATAGAAAGAATAATTTACATCTGGAATCATCATCCTCAAATGCAGGAGACGGTACAGTCCTGCATTGACAGCATGCCGCGCAGAATTAAAGCTCTTCTAGCGGCTAAAGCTCAACAAAATATTGACATTTAAGTATATTTATGTCTGTTTTCTTTAAAAAGTCAATTAATACATATTGTTCTTTCATAATAATGTTTTATTTGTAATATAATATAGATAATCAAATGGATAAGCAAAAAACATATATTGCACCTGGTAAATACATAATTCCTGTATGGTATCACAAGATAATTTCCATTTTTCATAAAAATTTTTAGTGCGTCTAATAATTTGGCCAGGGACTGTTTATATATATATATATATATATATATATATATATATATATATATATATATATATATATATATATATATACTGCATATATAAATATATATACAGTATATATATATATGTATATATATATATATATATATTTATGTATATATATATATATATATATACTGTATATATATACATATGTATATATATATATATATATATATATATATATATATATATATATATATATATATATATATATATATATATATATATATATATATATATATATATACACACACACACACACATTCATATATAAACATATATACAACGCTCAGTTGTATGTATATACAACTGAGCATTGTATATATATGTATATATGAACCAACCCAACTGCCGATTTAACAGTGTCTGAAGTCGGCAATTTTTTGCTGACTCAGATTTTATTAGCTACTCAAGTAAATAAAGCGGCAAAAAGAACAATCTTTTATAATCTAAATAAAATAAAATTATTTTATAAAATTGTGAAACAAAGTTAATATTTAATATTCTAAATAAAGTAGTGAAAATAAAAACAAAAAAACAAACATTTTAATCAAATTCTAAATTTAAAAACACACACAAAAATATTTTTTATCTAAATACTTTATAAAATAATTAAAATAAAAACAGCATTATAAACATTTTATTAAATTTTAAATATGAATCTTTTATTTAAACCGAAACCAAATAATTAAAAACAGAATAAATTTTATCTAATTTCTAAATAAACTACTCCCTCTTTATATATAAATACAAATTATAAGCATGAGAAACCTGCAACAAAATATATAGAATTCCAATATATCCATGTGCAGCACCAACATAATGCTTATTATGCCAAGTATAAGATAGACACAACACATGTGTTGAAGCAATGTTTGCAATACCATCTTCAAATAAATGATTAACAACCTAAAAATTAAATTAACTGACAAAAATTAAATAATGAACAAGAAACTATAAATTACTAAAAGTAAGGTCTAATTTGTTACTTGGCCTGTAAATCCTTCAATTTGATAATCCCATGATTTAAAAATCTTATAATATAATGACCCCATGATTTGATGGTTCCATGATTTAATGAGTCGTGATTGAAAGACTCATGATTTGAGGATCCAGTAATTAGATTTTTGAAGATCTGGGGTTTGATGATTTCTAATTCAATGAGCCCATGATCACTCGCATTTTTTGAAGATTTAGTAATCCATGATTTCATAATCCAAGATTTAATGATTCTTTAACTTGATGATCCATAATTCAAAGATCTCATTAAAAAAATGTGTTGGCAAAATAGATTAAAGTAAAAAAAATTCAAAATATATACTCACTACTTATGTTAGACCACACTTAAAATTTGCTATTCAAGCATGATCACCTGATCTCAAATGCAATATAAAAAGACTCAACTAAATCTATCGCTGAACAACTCAAGTCATTATTGAGCTCAAACATCTTTCTTACAAAAAGAGACTTAACATTCTTGAAATAACCACTCTGAGATCTCGAGATCTTATACGAAAGTAAAAAAATACATGTTTTCAAAAAAGCTGACTTGTTCACTCTACAAAAAAAACAGCATCTGTACTCAGACTACAATCTACATGGCCGCAATCCTGGAAAAGCAGAATGTGTCAAACTGTGCTGAATGATTCCATTATTTCCCAACCCATGTCGTAAATGATTAGAATGCTTTACCGTCCAAAACTGTAAATGCATTGTCAACAAATACTTTCAAGAACATTTTTTACCAGACAAGCCTAAAACCATTAGCCAAACAACATAAATAGTCACTTGGATACAACAAATATCTTCAGCATAGAAGTGCCTGGTGCCACACTTCATTAACTTCAATGCTAAAACAATTTTATTTTTTTCAAAAATTTTAAAAAAATTTAAAAAATTAAAATTTTAAAAAACGTTTTCAAATTTTAATTTTGAAAAAGTGTAATTCAAGGAATTAAATACTTAATATTGAAACTCAAACTTATTTATGTAATTATAACTAATTTATGTTAATTTACTTTATTACAAATGAAATTTAACTAGACTTGCATATTAATATATGACTTTCACTTTTTTTTCAAAAAATAGCTCTAGTAGTAATTGTTTTGCTATATAAATATGGCTTTTATAACTGTTAAGGTGCCTGCACAATTGTGATATTTCATTATGCCCCATGAATTATGCATTGATAACTTTTAAACTTTATGAAAATCCTAAAAAATTTATTTTTATGAAAATACTGGAAAATTATTTCTTTTTTATTCATGATAAACATAGTTGTATAAGTGAACATTTATATTTACCATCATACAATTTTTACTCACCTTTTGAATCAACTGTAAAGGTATCAAATGCTTATAACTTTGGTATACAAACAGTAATGCAAAAAGATAACCAGCTTTTCCATACAGTAACTCATCAGGTATGTTATCATTAGATAGTAAATCTGACAAAGATAAAAGTTGGAACAGGCTTTGCTTGCTTAATTCAGGGTCACTATTCATTAATAGTACAGTTGACAGTGCTAAGCAACCTTGAAAATTAAACAAAAATAATTGTTTTTAAAAAAGTTTAACAAAAATTTATAACTTAATGTTAAACCTTTTTTTATTACAGTCTAATACATTAGTGTTAAAGCACGTTTGCAAATCAAGAAGCAAGCCTTATCAAGTGATGTATATATACCAAGCAATGTATGCCATAAACTAATGTCAAAGTGGGTGTATGCTAATTAGCAATTAATAATCATAAATAATAAATACCTTTTTCTCACCTGAATCTCCACATAGAAAACTAATTTTTTTTTGATGACAATGGTTTAAAGATGATTGCAAAAACCTTCTGATAATTTTTTTATGACTGTCATCTGTCATCCCTTGTGAATTGGATAACATTGAAAGATATAATGCAATACCTATTAATAAAAAGATATTCATGTCAGGTAGCTTGAAAAATCTAATAAAAAAAAAAATTTGTTTTGAGCCCCCCTCCCCCCTCCTTTTCTTCTCTATCCCTGGCATCCATTTTGCGGTAAAGGGGGGTTGTGTTAGTACATTACTGTATTTTTTATACAGTTCATAATTGTTATTTTTTTTACATAAAATCTCTTATATTTAAATATTATCTTATAATATTTTTGTTTGGCCGGGATTTAAAATAGCATAAGTTAAAGTTATAATTAAAAGTTAAAGTTATAGTAAAATATAGCTGATATAGTGTAATGCATTTTAGTGTAAACATATTTAATACTATTACGAATTAAATAGGTTTACACTATAATATATTACACAGTGTTTCTGCTTTTGAAACTGTTTTCAAGAAACAAAAAACAATGACACCTTTGGAAAAAAAAATTTAACTATTCAAAATGTTTATAAATTAAATAAAACTTTCTTCCTCTCTTGCACATAGATTATCCTGGTCACATTTAAAATATCCGGAAAATTTTTTCCTAATAATATCCGGAAAAAAACGTGGAAAAATATTTTGAAGACATTTCTGGAAAAATCCGGGAATAAAAACGCTTTTTGTATATTTAAGAATATCTCATATGCTTGAAAAAAATATTTTTTGGCAGACATTCTTCTACATAAAAGAACAGTATTTTAATGCTTACTTAAATAGAGTTGATAAATTAAATTAAACTAGATTTTTATGTGAAATAATCAAATAATTATGTGATTTATAAGTTCTTTTTAAATAATCCTTAAAAAAAAAAAGTTTCATATTATTTAAACATTCCAAATCAAAGTATTTATCAAAACATAAGCAAAAAACTTTTTAATAAATAATTTTAAAATTTCTTTTTCTCAAAGGTAAGTTCAGGATCTTGATTTTTTTTCAATATAAATACTGGTGTGATATACGCTTTTGTAGTTAATAAATGATGTCAAACAAAAAAGCTCTTTTAAATTACTTTATCTCGAGTTATAAACATTATGTTTGGGTTTTCCTTTTTGCAATTAATTTTTATGTAGGTCAACACTTTTATATTTTATATGGAGGCCAAAATTTGTGACTTTTAGATCATTCTGGTTCAGGTCGTATTTACAATATTTCAGGGCAAAATGCCGGAATTTATTTTTTACCTTTTTTTTAAAAAATGTGACATAGATTTTGTAAAAAAAGCATTGTCTTACAGAGCAATTAAGAACTATAGGTAAACCTAGGTAAAAAATACAAAATTCTTAACAAACAAAATGTAATTTAATTAGCAGTAATCAATTATGTTAGGATTTCTAGAAGTTTAGGAATATTGTAGTGCAAAAACAGTTGCGATCCGGTTTCGAGCAACAAACTAGCTCTTTTTTCATCAAAGCTGTTACCCACCTTTGAGAATATAATCATTTTAAATGTTACTTAAATTTTAAATAACTATAAAGTATAGGATGCCTAATACAGTAAATATTTCAACTTTAACCTAAATCGAAAAACAGAAAACAAAGAAATAATTTTAAATATAAATATTATGCAAGTTAAAACTTATAATAAATTAAATTAAAAGAAAAAATAAAAACAACATAGATTTAAATGAAACAACAATCAAGTTAACGAAATATATATTATAGGTTATATATATATATATATATATATATATATATATATATATATATATATATATATATATATATATATATATATATATATATATATATATATATATATATATATTATAGGTTTTTATATATTTTATCACCAACTCTGGAAAATCCAGTTCTTGGCCAAATTCCCAATCTGGTACACCCCTAATATATAACCATTTATAAAACATATAATAACCGAATAAAAATAACAATCTCAACGAGCAAACGCTTTAAAAGTCTAACTTATACTTGATTTATTTTAAAAACAAAATTAATATTAGTGCTATAGATATAAGACATGTGAAATTAAAAATTATGATACAAGTTTTACTAATAAAATATTAAAACCAAAATAAACATTTTAATTTTTTTATTTGGATTTAGAAATAAAATAGTGCAAACAAATATGATTTCACGGCAAATAAAAACAAAATATTTTAATGAAAATAAAAATAAAACAAAGTAGAAAAGCAGTATTCTTTGCATCAAGTCTCAAGTTGAACTAAAACGCAAACACTTTTTCAAGGGGAAAGCCTTAATATAATTGTGAAATTGTTTGAAAATCGTTTAAAAACTCTATGGTAAAAAATCCATTATTCAAACCAGATATTTTACAACAAAGAATATTAGGTTTATATTAATCTATTACCTGGAAGAATAATGGCAGAACAATAAATGCTTTTTTGTTAACATCTCAAAATCGATATGGTAATTTTAATTAACACAAAACTTATTTTATGATTTAAATACATATATATATTTTTAATAGGTCAGGTGAATTTAAAAAAGCACATGCTTTTACTCAGTATTTTATCAAGTAATGGGTCAGGTTTACGTTTATAAATGTTTTAGCAATTTTTCTCAAGTTTTTATTCACCTAAAGTTGAGCAATTACTCCAATTTGTCTTGGCATTTGGGAAGCCCTATAATAATAAATATACACGTACAAATAAGAAAAAATTATTTGTACAAATAATGCCTCACCTAAGTAAAATATAGCATAAAGTAATTGATGAGTGATACCTTTACTGTTTTAATTATTTTATGACAAAAAAAAATATTTGATGACAAATAAAACTATTTGGATATCTGGAAAAAATAAAAATTTATAGAAATTACTGGAATTCTGGAAGAATATGGAAAAAGATAATCCCTATTTGCACTATCTTCTAAATCTTCTAAATATCATTACTGTAGCTAGATCTATGTTTGACTTTCAGGAATGATACTTGCTATGTCACTGGGTATTACGGACATCGTTGCAATCAAATTTATAATTATTGTCAGCGAGCATTAAAATTCTTTTAAATTTAAAAAAAAAAATTTTATTCATAAAATTATTTGAATAAGAGATTTTTAAAAGAGTAAAAGTCTTTGTTCAAATAGATTTCAAATAGATTTCTCTTGTTCAAATAGATTTCAAATAGATTTCTCTTGTTCAAATAGATTTCAAATAGATTTCTCTTGTTCAAATAGAATTTTTTTTAAGAAAAAAATTCCTAAAAAACAACTTGCATATTTATAGAAAATGTGTAACCATGATATTGCTTTTATTAAATGAAAATATAAAATATAATGGTATTGTATTTCTTATATTCTATCTGAGATTTCTTGTTAAAATAATTTTTAGTTAGAAGCTTTTAATGTATTTAAAACATATAAAATATAAAAAGAAACATTTTTATGGCTAACTTTTGTGAGTCTTTGAGTATTATGTAAATTTAATAGTTGAGTAACTTAACTGTAGTTACTTAACTGGTTATTTTGATTTAGTTTATACGTAAATTTATTGTGATGTACTTTATCCACTATGTAAATCAAACTAAATTTAACTTTAAAATAGAAGTCGGATGCTATTGGCTTCCATGCAGAGATTTTAGTAAGTAATTTAAATTTAAAAAGGCTTTATGTTGAATGAAAATCTCCATGCAAGAGACCAAATGATCATACTTCTCTTTAAAAACAATTTAGCGTGATGTACTTTATGTACTTTATAAAAAACTTAAAGAAAAACATTCTATATTTTTTAAAATTGGAAAAAAAAAAATGCTAAATTAAAAAAAGAAAAAAAATCACAAACATTTAAAAAAAAAAAAAAACTAATTGCAAAGGTGTGAAAAGCAATCACGATTCATGATTGTGATACACTTAATTCGAGCCCTGTAATATAAATAGATTTTCTTTTCTGAGTATCATACACAAAAGTAAGATTTTTGAGTAGTAGCTTTAAAACAAACAGTAAAAATCATATTTAGCCACACACTTATTGTAAGGACATCAGTCTGACCAAAATCTCAGATTCTCTGATCTAACCACAAAGCTATTGAACATTTCGTTGGTCAGGCCGTTTAAATAAGTCCTGGATTTTGTATTGTCTAATGTGGTTTAAAAATAGAAAAAGTAAAAACCCTAATAATAAATTATAGAAATTCATTAAATATAGAAAACAAATACCAACACACAAAAAAAAGCTAAACCTGATTCTCCTGTATACACTGAAAAGTCTTTAATGCAATAATCATTACTTGTAACACCATTAACAAGTTTGGATGTTTGAGTTTTAATAAAGGAATGAATTGAACTGACAATCTCTCCATCTAACTTTAAAAAAATTTTTTCAGAATTTTAATCAAAATTGTACTTAATCTCAATATGGATGCAAGCTACCACAAGAGGCTATTAAGAAAATGAGCAAAAAGATAATAATAATAAAATTAATAAAATTAATAAATAAAAGCCTTTAAGAAAAGGAATGTAGTCCTAATTAACAAATATGAAATAGTGTATTACAGTTTCTATCTAATTAGAATAAATGTTGAAAAATTACTATGGTATAATGTTTTAATGAAATAGAGTACATTGATAAAAAAACGTACTTATTTTAAAACAGCTGTTTTTAAAATGAATTAAATTTTGACAGTGTCTTAAAAACTTGATAAGGATTTTCCAAAACGGTATCACTAGGCCAATATCTAGCAGGACTAAGAGGAAGCGGAGCAAAAAAAACTTGCTGTGGAACAGTTAATGTTGAAGCGACAATAGCAGCTGATTCCTTTTATGCACTTTTTGACTTTTTTCCTGGGGTAGGTTCTGTAGCTTTCCTTTACTCTTGATACGTTCCACATTGTCTTGAAAATTTGTTCCAAAAGATTTGTGGATTTTTCATCCATATTTATTTTTTTATACTATCCCCCAAAATGATAAAGATTAACCATGAGTCCTTAAAAACATATGCAGCCAAAGATGGGGATGATCATGATGTTGCAAAACACTGGAAACATCTGGAACAACTTCTCTAATTATTGCAACTATATGGTTGTTGTATTTATCTCTTTCCTTTTGAGTATAGAATCTTTGCCATATCTTTCATATCCTTGTAATGGCCACTGTCAGAAGAGGCTAACAATATTACAGCTGTAGATAGACCAAGTTTCCAGTACTCATAAAGTGCTCATGTGAGATAGCTCCAGTTTTGTGAACTCTGTACTTGGTAGCATGATTTTTATCAAAATACATAATTACAATCTCAGCTATATCACATTTATCTAATGTCTTTTCAAAAACTAGGATTAATAATATTTTTGGAAACAGCAGTATAGTTGTAACAACAGATAATGTTTTGTCAGTATACTACCATCTTTGAGGTTTTTGCTGGTTTGCAAGGAGCAAGCTTGCTCCTCCATCCAGGTACCACTGAATTTTTGGTGGTTAAAATTGACTAAATCCTTTACCTGATTCCTGTTAACTTCATGCCAGTGCTCTTTCAATTTAAACAATGGGTTCTGTGGACCAACAGTTTTTTGAATTGCCACAGCATCATAAAAATGCCTAATATAAATTTCACCTACATGATGACTGCATGTCAACATAAGCAATATTTGGTCATGAAATTTTGTCAACCTTGTTCTTCTTTGAGATGGCCAGTGTTTGAATCAGTAGTGTTAAAGCATATGGTGACTGTGAAGGAACACACCAATTTAAAAATAATCCAAAAACATCTGAACAGCTTAAAATTATGCCTCTTCATGACCCAGGCCTGGCACACCAAGAAAATGGGTCTTATTGTTGCATCTTATCAGGACACACATACGGTCTTTTTGTCATCTGTTGCACCTGTAAAATCTTTAATGATTTTTCCATAAAAAATGTAAAATAATTGGCTTGCCAGTGTTCCTAACTACTTCTCTTAAGTTGAATTTCAGAATAGCAGTATCCTCCTGTATAATCTTTGCAGAGATTCTGTGACCAGAGCTTATGGACAAAGTAATATCATCAAGATTTCTACCAGAACTGGTAACAACAGGACTAATGACAGCATTTGCCTAATTATTTATGCCTGGTTTTTTCCTTAGAGAAAATGAGTACCTGACCTTTATTAGTTTTCTTCTTTTCAGGTTGAGGAATCTCAAAATCTTCATCATCAAAACTTTGATTAGTACTCTCAATATGATTAGTACAATCATCACTAAAACTTTGTTTTTCAGGTAAAAAAAACTTGCTAATATTTTTGCTTCTTTTTGAACAGAAAATGTTACCTGACTCTTCCTTGATTTGGCTTTCACACTAATTTGCTAAAAACTGAAGAAATTATTCAAAACCAGACCAAGGGCAAATCTGCCTCAATCTGGTTTTGGATAAAAATTAAATCTTCCTTCTTGTCTGAAGGCAATATGCATTTATTAATTTCCAAACTTTAGTAAAATATTACTGTAGAAAGGTAATTTGAGGTGGGTTACTGTATAATAAGGAACTGCTATGATTTTATAGTTACACTTTATATAAATAAATTTACAAGTGCCCAATTAGGACAAACTCATTGGTCAAAAAGAAGGTTTTGATTCAAAAGAATTTATATTAATGCTCATATTTTAAAGATATAAACAACTATAAGAAGATTTAATAAGTTTAAATCTTGGCTAAAAAAGTTTATCTTGCAGAATATTGAGTGCTATTTCTTTCAATAAATTTATGAGTATCAGGTACAAGTCACATGAAATGTGTTTAAAGATACACAACTAGACAATATATTCCAGATTTAAAAGTTTTCTTTTCAACAATCTTTGGACAACAACACCAAAAAATTTTTGAATTTTTAAATATTAATAATTAAGTTCTCAAAAAATCAAAAGCTTTTTACTAAAACAATTTTTAGTTCAAAACTTATTTGTTGACACCAATAAAATAAAAATAAAAAAAGATTTTCAGAGATATATATCCCATAAAAATATATTAAGATGTAATAAAACAGATTGTTAATAAAAAATATCAAAGATTAAATAAAGAAACTGATCTTTGGAAACATTCAACTAATTTTTCTGTTATTTTAAAGTTAAAAATGATATGAAATCATTTTTTAAAGCTTAGACATAAACTTGGATAGAACTTGTTGTTAAATACCTTTTCATGCTGATCAAGCAAATGTTTTGTTTCATCATATGCTGGATAATGATTCTTAAAATATCTTTTTTCAAGATCTCTGTCTGACATTGTATATATTTCTTCTGATAGTGTTGATTATTTGTAAAGATCTTATAGATTATTTGGATAAAACACTAAAAAAAGCTTTGAGAACTTCATTATAATGCAAAATAATTTCAATTATGCAAATTAACTTAATCTTTGCAAACATTATCCACATATATATATATATATATATATATATATATATATATATATATATATATATATATATATATATATCAAAATATAAAAAAAGTAGTTGTTCACATTTCAGGAAATATTTACAAGATAACTAACTCATAATGATAAGATTAATAAAGTATCAAAAGTAAACACTTAAGTAATTCTAATCTTAGTGAAATCTTTAATTTAAGTTAAAAGGTAAGTTGCTCTATAATTTTATGGCTTGATATTTATTGAGATTTTACAATGTAATATTTAATAATTGCAAAAAAAATGGTTATTGATGTTTCTAATAGTAGAAATTATTAATAAAAAATAGTAAAAAAAAAATTTTAGATAGAAGATAGATGGCAGGTTTTATTGTAGATGATACAACTAGAATAATTAGTCTTTATGTAGAAGAACGCAATAAAAATTTATTTTTAATTATGCTTTCTGCAGTGTTCGTCTTAGATCATAGAACTCAAAACAATGGCCACGATAGATAGACAAATAAGCAATTTAAAAGCTGATATGAATTTTTTTTAAACTACTTTATTAATAGAAATAAAAAGATTTTTACTTTGGCTATACTTTGGAGGTCAGATAATCTTAATAAAGCATGTGATAAATTATCCACATAAAGGTTACGTTAGTTAGGAGGCTTAAAATAATTTTATTATATTTCTAAAAAAATACAGTGGAGTGCATAGTTAGCATTTTTTTTTTTTTTAATATCTTAACTAAAAATAAAGATATTTGCAAATTTTAAAAGAGTTTTAAATTTACAGTTCGTGGAAAACTATAAATATCAATAAATATATGTATTAAAATAATTGTTTTAATAAGATATTCAAGTTTAAACAAAATATAACTCTTAAAATCATTTTTTTTGTTTAGAAATTAGGTTCTTAGCATGAAAGATTTAAAAAGAAAGCTATTTTATAAGAAACTTTCTGACAAATAACACAAACAAGATTTTCTTTAGTTTTTACCTCAAACCAGATTAATTTATTTTTTATTTTTTCACTTTATTTGAGTTTTATAGAAAATTTATCTTAATTATTATTTTTGTTAAACTGGTTGAGAGAAGAAGATCCAAAACTATTAAAATGAACATATTGAAATTGCACAAGCAGAAGAAATTCCTGCCAAGAAAGTTAAAAAAAAAACGAAAAGTGATTAAAGGTTTTTCAAAATGAAAAGCTAGAGATGCAAGTTTTATGGAAAACTTGCAAAAAGCAAGTTGCAGTTCATAGCACTGTGAGCCTCGCCTCGTAAAAAGATATATTAAAGACAAAGATTTTTTTGGACAAAAGTTGCATAACCTAGTTTATAAACTGTTTATTTTAATTTTTTTATCTTAATTTCTCATTGCTTTTTCTCTTTCTAATTTTTTGTGTTTGTATTACTATATATTAAAACATTTAAAAAAAAAAAAAATTGAATTTATTAATTTATCTGTTTTTTTCATATAATTTTGAATTGTCTGTTTTAGTCCAAAAAGTGGACACTTTTTACAAAAATAAAATTTTATTTTTTATTAAAACTTGAATTTTTTCAATTTTTTTTTTTTTACACCGGAGGTCAGGGAGGCTGCTTTAGTTGTGGTTACAACCCTCTCTCAACTCGATAACTTCAAAATAACAACCTTGAAGATTACAGCTTATGATAACGCACTCAATATGTTTCTCTGCTGCGCAGAGAAACATATTGATTGCGTTATCATAGGCTGTAAAGTGGTCTAGGTAATTTTCTAAGAATATTTTGAAGTGATGCTTAAATCAATTTGCTTTGATTTTGAAGCAAGGTCTCATTTGTGAAACCACTGGTGCCATTCATTTCACTATCTGTTAAGCCATGAATCAAGAAACTAACATTACCTGCCTCATTAGATGGACTTAGACAAGGTATGTTTTTGCAAGCTTTTTTGGCTGCAATTGATTTTTGCAATTTTGCTTAGTCTTATTTTTCTTTGTAAACTTATATCTTTCTTTTGGCGAAGTCCTTCTTTTACAGAAGTATCTGTTAAAATGAATTTTTTACCTTTTTTCCTTCCATCTTTCTTGGTGGTGCTTGTGGAAAGAGGGTTATTTCTTCATGAGACAATTTTAAGGTTGAAGATCCTGGCATTATGAACTCTTTGAAGCTGGAAGATGAAAGTTCAACACAATGATATGACAAAGGCTTTTGATTTTGTACTTTGAAATCAAGATTGGATTGATCTATTGGACAATCAGTGACATGAGCTAAGAAAGTCTTCATCACTAAAAATCACTGGTATGAATGGAAAAATCCCTGCACATTGTAATAATGACATTTTTTTAGGTGTAAATGCAAAAGGAAAAGCAAAATCAATCAAGTTTGAAATGTCATGAATTGTTATGGGTTTACCTGGATTGTTCATTATAAAAGAGATTGCAGCATATTTATAGGATTTAAATGATCCATAGACAGTGCTGTCTAAAGGTTGTAGCTTGTGGCTGCAGTGAGGTGACAATATCAACATGGCAGCCCTTTTTCCTTTTGCTAGATCAATTGTCTTAATAGAAAGGTGTCTCATGATTTTCCAAAATTAATAAGACTGGTTGCTCATTTGAACATTTTGTTGATGTACTAAAGTGTTTCATATATAAATAAAAACTATCAGCTGTCATCCAACCTGACACGTGAGTTGTCCCGACTATTCCAGGTGAAGTACTATGTACCATTAAAAATGCACCTTAGGAAACACCATAAATGGAGGAATTTTACTTACATGAATTTACTTTTATATTCCCTACTTTATGTACAGTACAATAGCCTGTCTTATCAACATTATAGATGTCATTAGGATAGTATTATATTTTCTAAGATTTTCTTTCAAATTTTTAGAAAAATTCTGCAACATAATTTTTCTTAAAACTTGTTGCACGTGACAAACTTTTTGCTTCTGGTCTACATAAAGAGAGACCTTTAAATCTATTCATAAAACTATACAACCAATCTTCTCCATCAGGTTTTTTTGTCCATGGTTGTGGAACAATTTTCCTGTTATAGTCAGCAAAATCATAAGTTGTTTTTTTTAACTGAGTGCGAGTAAATCTATAATATATCCTGCCATATAATATTTTTTTATTAGTGAAAACCTGTCTGCATTTGTAGTTTGGTGCATACTATACTTTATCAAGCCCATATGGTTTAGCTTTTTCCACATACTGTAATAAACTTGAAAAAGCAATTTTACTATATTTGCTTACAGCAGAAACGTTTTGCCCTTTTTTAATTACCATATGCACTGCATGCTTTGTGTTTATAGAACTTGTGTTACCAATTTTTTTATCAATCTGTTTTTGATTTTGGACCATATTGACTAAAGCAAATATAGTATAAAGAATCATAATAGACTGTAATGAAATTACATGGGCAATATAATATTAAACTATTTTTCAGAATAATACATATAAAATATTATAAAGCTATATTGAATTAATACTTTAAAATTTCTGTTACTTTAATAAACTGAAAAGCTACTTCAAATATAGTTTTTTCTATTATATTCATATATATAAAATTTGTTCAAAAAATTAAAAAAAAAGATAATAACACATTATCTTATAACTTGAACTAATAAATTCATTTTCATGTAGTTTGTTTGTTAAAAATGTATGAATTTAATCTTTACTTTTCATTAATAGGGCACAGTGAATCAACCAATTCACTGTTCTCCACCATAAAAAATTAAGTTCAAGTCTATCAATTTCTTGGGACATAAGTGTTATTAAAGGAAAAACTAAACTACTAAAAGGAAGCATATACAATTATAAGAATAAAAACTTTATTTTTTAAAATTATCTCAACCATGATCTTCATAACAAACATAAAGAAGGTAAAAAAATATACTTTAGTTAGCTAAAAACAAAAATTACCTACCAAAAACAGGTAGTTAAAAGTTATGTGGTAACAACTATAAATAAAGATGGCTGATATATGAGCACATATAATGATTTTATTATTATAATGAACAAAATCCTTATCTTTGAGAAAATGCCTCTTATTCACTGTGCCCCTCGATCCACTGTACCCCACCTTTCCTTACTTTAAATAGTATTTAAATTTAAATACTGATTGTAAAATTATATTAAAGAAATTTTATTGCAGAAATTTTATGGCAATAAAATTTCTTTCATATAATTTTACAATTAATAATATTATTGGTACAACACTTGTTATCAAGCAAAGTTATCAGATTTTCCAAAATTAACCTTCTTAGAAAAGGTTTTAAAAAACAATACACGTGGTACTAAAAGCCGAGATCTAAGGGAAGATCGACAACAACGGTTACCGCGATCACATGGTTTTAGATCATTTCATTTGATCATTTCTTTTAGTTTAATACCCGTTAATGACGATAAAACACGTAAGAGGATGTCCAACAAAACCTATCCACTTCGCGAAACTCCAGTTAATTGATCGAAATTGTATTCTCGGATGTCCTGCCGGACCTCTTCCGCAACTAACACAAATAGTTTTTTTTTTAGTTAATCAACTTTGTTGCTAATCTTAATTTTGTATTAAAGATATATCAATTTCGTAAAATTAAGATACATCAATTTTGTTAAGATTTCCATTAGAATGTTTCAATAAGAATAAAATAATGGGGAAAAAACATTTAGTAGAACATAAAGTTAGTGTAATTTTTATAGAACATAAAATTATTTTATTAAAAATAAAAGTTATTAACATTATACATTAACAAAAGTTTTTAATATTATACATTATAACATAAATAAGTCTCATTACAAAGAATTATATTGAAAAAATAATATCATAATATATCAATGGGCAATACGTACAATACTTTTGAAATTGCAATTTGACTTATGAGGTGGGTTTTTGTTCTTGTTTAAAAATTTTATGAAATAAAAAATTCTTGTAATAACAAAAAACATAATTTTTAAAAAAAGTTTTATTAGCACATCTTAATACAAAAAAATTAAAAAAATAGTATCATAATATATTAATTATGAAGAATACGTGCAATTTTTTTTGCATTTGACTTATTGCGTAGGTTTATGTCTCTGTTTAAAAATTTTATGAAATAAAAAATTCATGTAATAACAAAAAAAAGAACAATGTTTTTTTTCAAATAAAGCGCATGTTCTTTATGTTGATTGTGCAAAAACTGAAAATGACTTTTTTTTTAATTTTATTAATGAGAATCATGGCCAGTCCATTTCTTTCAAGATATTTATCAATAAATTTCGTAAAAGTTATTTCCATTTCACAAACTAGTGACATAAAAGCTAATGGATTGTCAGCTGAACTAAGAAAGAGTACATCTGCACACCTATGGCATAACTTGACCTTTTGAATAAGCCATCCAGCCATATGTAAAAGGGCTTGATCCTTAGGTTGCATTAAAATTTTTCCAGTAAACATATAAAATGATCCTGGATGAAAATAAGATGTTCCTTTAGGTATGTTATTTTCTGTTTCATAGATTCCACAATTAGTGGTTGTTTGAGTACAACACTTCATAAAATCATTTAGATTGAAAGCTGTCTCAAAATTTGAATCCTTTATACTAGGTACGCGTAAATCCGGATTTTACAAAGCCGTTTTTTCGGCCGGTATGAACATGTTTTGCTCTGTTATTTTTGAGAAATATGTATCAACATAGATATTTTTTGAATACTAGAATTATGGAACTTTAATTTTACATGAATTTTTTTTAGTTAAAATTTTATTTATTATGAATTTATTGTTGTTAAAAATTTGCTTGTTTTTTGGACATCAAGTATATATAGAAGGAATGCTGGTTCATTTTTCTAATATATTCTCTCACCTTTAATAACCTTTTTTCTTACTACCTGCCAAATTTCATTGAAAAAAAAGCATACTTAGACACTTTAAAACTCTACTCCAATTAGGTAAAATTTTGTTGTTGTTTGGACATCAAGTATATATCAAAGGAATGCTGGCTCATTTTTCTAATATATTCTCTCACCTTTAATAACCTTTTTTCTCACTACCTGCCAAATTTCATTGAAAAAAAAGCATACTCAGACACCTTAACATTATTCTCTAATTAGATAACTTTTTAAGCTTCAATAACGCACACTTGTAGTGAGGAGGATTTTAATGTCATTACATTTACCATTATTTAAACATATTATATTTTATTTATAAAAATTAAACTTTTTTCTGCTCTCATGGGGCCAAAAACAAAGTTTGGGTTTTATAGTGAATGCAAAAAGTATTTAACTGCTAATTTTGAATTGTCGCAAATAGGCATTGAGTCTAATACAGAGTGTGATACAGTTTGTAGAAATGGACATATTTTTTTATTATTTACAAAAAATAGTGATTCGTTTCTCAAAACATCTCAACAAGTCACTAGACAATTCAAGATGGGCTAAGGACAGTAAGCGTTTTTATGAATTTTGCAATAAACTTTTTAAAGCCATATATCAAGTTTGTCTAATATTGTATTATCATCAGGCTTCTCAGATGTTTCATATACCAATATGAATGTTTTATCTTTTTTAAATAGTTGAACATCAACATCTGCTGGTTATAGCAAATGAGACATAACTAAACATATAATTAGAGAGAAATTAGGCCCTATAAAAAAAAAAGAAGCTAACTCTTACAAATAATGTTGGAACAAGTTAGCACTTTTAAAAGCTGAATTAAACAGCATGCCAAACCAATTACGTGTTCTAAGACAAAATGTTAAACAAAAAGTAAAAATAATTAAAGCTTCAAGGGCAAAAATACCAGATCTGAAAAAACACACATAAAAGAATAAAATTACAGTGAGAAGATTCGTCACTTTTAAGCTGAAAAAAAAGCTTTGAAAAATAAATGAAAAGCATAAGTTAAGGCAACTCAAAACTAAGCATAATGCTGCTGTTTTTTACAAGTAACAGGGTAATTGCTAGTTTGGAGAATGAGTTCTCCAGATTAAGGAAGAAAGAAATGTAATTATGCCAGAAGATAAAAAAACATATTTATTACAAATAAGATTAATAATTTATAATATGCTGTTGTGTAATATAACTAACAAGTAACATTCGATATCTTATGAGCAAAATAGGGTATTATATGGGTGTTACTTTTAATAATATTCCTCATCGAATTACTGTTGAGCAAAGAGCTCGTGAACATGGCAGTATTCCAGATTTGCAAGCAGCAGAGCGGCCTATGCATAATAATAATCCTACTCTTGGGTTTGATGCTACAACACAAGAAAGTGTCCACATTAATAGCATTAACTTAACATCTTAAGATAAATGTCTTGTGTTTGCTCTAGATCAGTTACCAGGAGGAACAGCATTTGATTATGAAAGTCATATATGCACTTCAATTGATTATATGGCATTTGTTTATTCAGATTTTTACCAAAGTAGCTTTGATGATTGTCATAACTCGATTATTGAAAATATATCTAACACAATGTCAGACAGTCAACCATCTTACTATAAGCAAAGTTTGTGCAACCTGGGGCAAGAATTTGAATGAGCTGAACTGCCATTTGCAGAATATATTAAAAAATACAAATAAAAATTATGAATTTCAATTAAATAATAATATTTTCTTTTAAAAAATCTACATTTTTTAATATAATAAAGAGTTTTGTAGACGCCCCTTTAGCACCCTTTGTACACCCTTTGCATATATATATATTGCCCTTTGTTAGACCTATCTTTTGATACCAAGTTGTATGTATTTCGATAAGAATTGACCAAGTTATGACGTTTTAAGTTAAAAAAAACCTCAAATTTGATCACAGTTTCTTCAAGAAGTCTATATATCAAAAATTCGGTACTCAAAATGCCATAACTTTTTGTAGAATTGTTCAATTTTGATAATTTTTTTACCTTTAAAATACTGAATTAAAAACCTTTCCAATGATATATAACAATCTAGTGTTTGATTAATTTAAAAACTTCATGTCACGTACCTATTTATACAGTTGCTATTGGATTTGCTTTTTTCTACAGATAGAAGTAATAAAGCTATAGGCAGCTCGAAATTGTCTAACATTTGGACAGTCATTCCAACCACCTTTGCTTCGAATAATGGAAAAAAAATTCTCAATGCAGTCCTGATTAAAACGAGAAGTACAAACAAACTGAAAACCTTCAGAAAATAGCTCTCTACTTAAGGTTAGAACACTATTTATTGTGACACTTAAACCCCAATGACATGGTATACTTGCTTGACTTCTAATATTACAAAATTTCCAATCCAAAATTTCCAATCCAATGCTTTAACTCTTCCGACTGAGAAATACATGCTCCTTTTAAAGTTAGAGCACAACGAGCTGGTTTATCTGCATATAGTTTATATGAATTCAATATATCGAATAAAGTATCCATGCGTTCAACAAATCTTGCTGTTGGTAATACACTTAAAGGAAGTAAGTTTGTATTAGAGCAGCAATATAATGCAGAAGCAACTTGATAACTAAAAACTTGAATGGCAAGTTTGACCTTCATAGATAAGAGGACCAGGATCTAAGTGTCTATCTGTTAGTTTTGGCACTAGACGTACAGAGTTTATTTTGTCTAAATTATACAGAGACTGGATGTGTTGCCAAGAAATAATTTCACCATTAATGTCAATGTTATGCCTTCGTAAATTGTTTCTGATACTTTTTACTAAATGTGGAGGATCAAAAATAAAATGAATATTTTTATCATTGGATTAGGAAAGTATGGTAAATCTTTGGAAAACCCAAGCAAACGTAGGGCAGCTATATTAGTAGATCCTTGATCACAAACTACACATCTAATGTGTAAAACCAGTTTCTTGAACCTTAGAAATGGTTTCACATAGTAAAGAAGCCAAGTCAGCTGTTAATACTGTTGAATTATTATAAAAATAAGCTATTGGTTGTTTCCATTTATTTGCCAAGCCTCTAACCATAATTACAAGAGCCTGATTTAAAAGTTTTCCATTTCTCATACCATAAACCCTGTCAGAATTTCTATCATACTCTAAATGCTGCTTTAATGACATTTCATCCCTAACAAGACTGCCATTACGATCATGTGGATTCATTGCATCAGCACGTAACTTTAATAAAGAAAACAATAGAGTAGAAAACCCTTTTTGAAGATCTGAAAATACGGGGGACAAAAATAATAATAAACAGGTTTGACTTGGTAAACAGAATATTGTTTGCAAGACATTAAAAGTTTGAGGACTATGAAATAAAATTCGCAAAGCCAAAACTTTGTCACAAACTGCCCAGTGTTTTCCTTTATTGACTCGTTTACTCATTTCTAATTGACTTCTAAAAAAAACTAACTTGTATAGGAGATAAGTATTTCCTGGATAAATTTAAAATGTTTTATAGACACAGTTTTTTTTGGTTTTTTGTTTAGATTTTAAATGTCGAACTTGTTTACGTAGTCTAGAATTTTTGACTCGCAATGTTAATAGTAACCTTTGAAGTTTGTTGAAATTTATTTCATTAGTAGACATTTTGTTCTCTAAATTTCTATCTGAATTAACAGGTAAACAAACAACTTGCTTTTTTGCTGGAAATGAATGACGTTCAACTGATGATTTCCTTTTGCAACCAACAAGTGGAGGAGGATATGGGATGTTAAAAATAGTAGGAATTGCAACAAATGTTTTCCATTATTATATGTAGAATAATACATTGTATTTTCAAAATGATTACTGCACAAATAAGTTTTTGTTTAAAAATACGAAATCTTTTTCGTCTAAATCTTTCCTACGACAGTTGATGACCCACTGTTTACATCTAAAAGTTAAAAAAAACTACGGCTGCGAATAGTTTTTTTCAGCCTCTCTAAGGAGCGGTTAGCGTTTACCTCAGCTGCTAAAGCTTGAGCATTAAGTTTAAGATCATTTAAGATAAGAACTCCAAGATTTCTCTTTAACTGAGCAACTTCGATTGCAAGTGGCAGGCCGTCTGATCCTGGTATGTAATAGTCTCGTTTTGATACCTATTTTATCGGCCAGTATGCATGACTAGTAACTAAGTAAGTATGCATGACTAGTAACGAAGTAACTAAATTTATTTAAAAAAGTAACGTTGTTGACGTTAAATTTTCTAGACCCTTTCCCCCTCCCCCATGCCAAAAATTGTTAAAAATTTTCAGACCTCCATTTTGTTGACGTAATTAATGGACAGCCCCTAAAAACTTATCGCAAAAAGCATTATAAATCAAAAATAAAACAATACTGCGAGATTGTTAAAATAAAACACTCGTGTTAATATAAAACAGCTTTGCCATATTGTTTTAATGCTGCTTTAAACTGTTTATAACATTAAAAACATAAAACGCGTAAAAATAAAAGTGTTTTATCAATCATAAAATACATCTGATAAAATACAATATGTTATTATGACTATGGTTTCATCGTCACTATGAAGTTAATACTATCTATTAATAAGTAATTCGCTAATTTACGCATAGTAATTTGTGTCAAAGGCGGTTGATTAATAACTTTTTCATCAACTATATATAAAAAAATTAGGTTTTATATTTTTTTAACAATTTTTTATTTAACAAAAAAAGTATAAAATTAAAATATGCTAAAAATTATAAACTTTTCTTCTTTTTCAATATAAGTTTTTTAGTACTATTTATTTTCTTTTATTTTTAGTAAAGATTTTGATTTTTTTTTTTTCAAAACATTTTCTCCAGTTGAAAAGATCATTACTTCAGGGGTCTGAACGTTCATTATTTCAGGGGTCTTAGCGTAAAAAGTACGTTCCTGACAGATCTATGCATGAGAATAATAAGGTTTTAACTTTTACATTTTTATATGCTAAGAATATAACTTTCGATATTTCATTGTTAAAATGTTTTTCTTTTTATAATTATACTTCTTATTAAACTATACTTTGTTTATGTTGTATATATTTTACAATTAAACTTATGATACTATTTATATAACTTTTAATTTGTTTTGTTTTTGTTTATGTTTTTTTGTTAATTAAAACTTTAGTTGATAAATTCTTAAAACATAAAAAAAAACGCTTAAAGTCTGAATACGCGAATTGTGAAGATAAATAAAAAACTTTTTATGTTCTCGATTTGCTGCAAACGTAGTGGCTTATAACTTAAAGGTCCCATGAGTTTAAACACGCAAATTTAAAAACATATAGGCGTTCTACTTTGCTCATAAAGTTTTTGTGTCTGTTCGGAATATCAATGTACGCTTGAATAAATTTCATTGGTAAAGTTGAACGAAGATTTATAAAATAGAGTATTATAACCAAGTTAACTAAACTACTATAATAAGGTTTTTTTGGCATAACGGAATTAATTCTGATGAATATAAGGAACTGCGTACCGTGTACCGTGATCTTTGTTGTTATTATTTTTGCCGAAATAAAATGTTTCAGAATCAATCAAGACAACAACGGCATTCAAAAAATTCAAAAAGAACGAGAGAAAGATGTGAAGGTGTCTTCTCGTTTAATAGAAAAAGTCTTTGAAAAATATCCTTACTTTTTGAATGATTTTCTAGACTTCAATATATCTGCTGCTGATGGAGAAACGCATAAAGTTGGTTATATTAAGGAGATGGTGTTAGAAGTCACTAGAAATGATGGATACCAGGTTCTCACAACTGAAAACATCGAAGATTCATTCTTAGGTCAACACTCAAGCTTGTTTACCTGCAGTGAAGGTATTATTATACAATTTTTTTTTTTTTTTTTTTTGTACTGTGTTTTTCGTTATTTCTGTAAAATAAGAAATAAATAACTAAATAAAAAGAAAATAATAATAATAATAATAATAATAATAATAATAGTAACAATAACAATAATAACAATAATAATAATAATAATAATAATAATAACAATAATAATAATAATAATAATAATAATAATAAGGTCACTAGTTTTACTTTTTATAATTATTACGCATGATGTAACCATCATGTGTAACAGTTATAAAAGTAAACTTCAATAATGACAATAAATACAATTAATTAAAATCTAGAAAGAAATGAAATAAACTTTCTCACAGTAAATGTTTTGTTTTAAAAATAAATTCATTATAGCGGTGTTTCTTTTTTTTCTTCCAACAAATCATGAAGCTTCTTCAAATTCAAGAATCAGTTTGTGAAAAAAAGTCTTTTATTCTCTTTATAGACATTTTTCGAAAGTTTTTAAAAATGTTGTCCCCATATTTAGCCGCCAGACTATTAGTTTCAGGTTTATTTTAATGAAAGAATGGTATTTACTGGCTACTAATTCCTAATAATAAAAAGCAAACATCTTTACATAAACGATGCTTTGCATTAGTGAAAAAAAATTAAAACAAGAATATATTTTCGTAGAACTAAAAAAAAAAATTATGCAAACAAAAAAACCAAATTTTTTTTTAATGATTATTAAGGTGGTACATCAAATATTCTAAAATATTCAAACTTAAAAAAAAAAGATAAACTTTATACCAATAAAAAGTACATTAACTTAGAATGCTATTTTATAGCATTACGTAAACTTCACTTTACTTTGCCTCGATTACTTTGCCTCGATTTTATCGAAAAACATTCATTTTAATGGGTCCATTCAAAACACGATCACTTGAAATATATTAACACAACATCCATGAAATTTTTTACCTTTGTTCTAGACATGTAAGGTAAGGTATTGACATTTGGATTTTAAAATTTTAAACGTAAAAAAAAAATTATATCAATTTTTTCACATCAAATAAAAAAAAAAAAAACTTTTTTTGACCTTAAAATTAAAAAAAATAAAAAGATTAAAGCAGAACTTAAAAATTTCGAAATGTCATTCCCTAGAATATAATATAATAAACATTTCCTGAAAATTTGAAAAAAGTGATTTGCACTTCTGCTTTAAAAGATATCATGTTTACAATCAGACAGAAGATTAAATTATTCTTGTCATTCCTACATAAATTTTTTTAGCTAGTTAATTTATCAAAAAAATAGGAGATTTGTTGGGAATAAGCTTTTTATATTATTAATCTACAATAAATTGCCTACCAAATGAGCGAAATATTAAAATTTCACTTTTTTTTACCCTAAGGAGCTCAAGATAATCTTTTTTTCAGAAACTTTTTACCGTCTTTATACAGAACACCGCGGATAAAAATTTAATTAGTTTTTTCTTACCGATGTTGCCAATACTAAACACTTTTACCACTGCGTCACGGCTGCTTAAACCATCAAATCTTCTATATAAGGCAATAATCCACGATGGTCAATAGGATAATTTATGTTCATTTAACAAAGGAAAGCAGTTTAATTATGCAAATTTGTACTTTAAAACTAAAATCAACATAAGACCAATAAGCATCAACAATTTATCTTTAGGAAACATGAAAAAGTGAATTAATTAAATAACAACTGTTGTTGTTTTTCCGCCATTACTCACGTCTCACAGCTAAAATGACGTGTACAGGACCTTAAGGCCAAGTACACATTCTACAGCTGAAAATTTTATACCGTTTACTTGATCACGGTACAGCGCTAAAAAATGTTTTCTTTTGAACTTTCAAGTTTATTGTAAAAAATGATAAAGCAATAATTGTCATTAAAAGTTCATAACCAAGCAAAAAATTATAAAAAAATAAATAAATAAAGTAGTATATTGTAAAAAATAAATAAATATATTCAATTTAATGTCATTAAAAGAATTACATGTCAGAACATATACAACTTACATGTACTGAAAATTAATTTTTTCTGTAAAAGCATGTACTGATAAATAATTCCTACTGTAAAAACATTAGTGGAGTGCAACGTTAAGAAAATGCGTTTCTCCAATTTACTAGGAACTAAAACGTAATTATAGGAGTTTCAAAGTCCTATATTTATGCTTTAACTAATAAATCGATAAGACAAAGTTTGTCTTATCGATTTATTAGTTAATGCCTAAACACGTGCATTTTTACACAGATCCTAATTGTTTTTGTGTATCAATTTTAAGATTATGATTAGGATATCTTTTTCACTCTATAAAAAATGTTTTTATGGTCTCTTACTTTAACACATTTATAAATATATTTATATTTATAAATGTGTTAAAGTTATATATATGTAAAATGTTTATATAGTGACAATATAAGTAACTAAAAATCTTTTAGTAAAATTTACAAAACTCCTTTATTTCACTTCCAAATCAATGTTCCAACATTCCTTTTTTTTAAAGGAAGATAGATATTAAGTATTCATTAAACATTTTTACATGGGTAATACTTCACAAATTTCAAATAATTTTTTTTTAGCATATAGTAAAAGAAAAATTATTTAAAATTTGTGATTAACAGAGTAAACAAGAGAAAAGCTTTTTTTTCGCTTTTCAGAAATTTACGTTCAAAATGAAATCTGGTAACCATTAACTAAATTGCGAGTTAACAGAAAGCAAGGTAAACAGTAAAGAGCAAGAAAGCGGTTAACAAAAGACTTTCATTTACAGTAAAAGTATGCAACATAATATGTCACGCGAGATTTGGTTGATGGAGGAAGTGATGGTAGCTTGCTAGAACAGTTTTAATGGTAGCATTTGTAAAAAAATTTAAAAAAAAAATGCAATTTTACAAAAATGAGAAAATATTCAAAATCAAGATGCTAGAGTAGCTCAATGACATTAATAATACAATTTTGGACCTTGTCTAAAAAGAAGGCGTTGTTATAAGAACCAAAACAAATGTGAACAGTACTCCATACAAAGACAAAAGACATTTATTGAGGTAGAGAATAGAATTAAAAATAAAGAGTGATATTAGCAGTTGTTAACTATTAAATAGATTGTATGTATAGTTTCCATGAAGTAATAGTGAATAACAATCTAAAATGTAGGGATCCACCGAATCCAACTTTTGACCGATACCGATTCCGATTGGTACAAGCCAATACCGATGCACCAAAATTAAAGCTGCAGAAGGCGATTCAATCGCTTCTGAGCCAAGGTTGACCGATTATATGACTTCATCATCCTTTTTTCGATGAGAGAAACATCTCTCTGCTGCGCAGGTTGTCAATGGTATCGCTAAGTAAATTTTTAGAAGTTTTGATATTTCAGAAAACATTTTTGAAACTCTTTTACAGTTGTTTAACATATGAATTATAGTTGTGATTGATGTTACATGTTTAATGTTCATTTATATGTAATGTTATAAGTTTCCTTAATGGATTTAAACAGAAAGAGTTCAGCATATAATTTTTCATAAACTACATTATTTTTATAGAAAACCTTTATATTAACTAAAGCTTTTATGTCTGTATCATCATTTGCATTAGTCAATAATAACCTTTCTAAAGCAACTATTGGTTCCATTGAATTTTCTGGGAACCGCTGATTTAATTGACTTTCTATAACATCAAGTACCTCGTAATACTGAGTTCGGTAATATTCCATTGTGTCCCATTTGTGAATGTTCAAAGTATTATCATCATAGTGAGAAGAAGTTAAACGTCGGCGAGGCAAAGAAGCATGAATTAAATTTCTTAATTCCTTCATTAACACAAGATTCAAAAAATGATTTAAAACGTGTTTCTGATCTCATAGATGATAATGAATTTTTAATAACATTATTGATGAAGCAATTGTTTGAGCATCTACTTCAGCAGATTGCATATGTTGAGAAACTTGCTCTACAGTTGCAAACACATCATAAGCCAGGCGAAGCCCAAAATATAATCATATGATAACGGTTTATCAAGTTAACCTTCTGCTTTAGCTCTGTTCGGATCATTTGATTAAAAAATTTCTTGAAACTCTAAAACAATAACTTAAAAATTTGTCAGAATTGAACCATATGATATAGTCCTCGCGGTAAAACGAGTTAAATAAGGAGCACTTAAGTTGATTTGCTTGATATCCTCGTCAAGTATACCGCATTGTAATTTTTTAAACCTTCCCAGTCTCTTAGGAGCAAAACAAATAAAATTATTCAACAGCTGGCACAATTCCTGTCCCTCGGTCATACAACTGACTTGTTTACAAGCATCTTAAAGAACAATGTTGAGCCGATGTGCGTAACAATGTATACAAATCGCTTCATTGACATCATCTTGAAGTAGTTTAGCAACACCACTTAGATGCCCTGAAATTGAAACAGCATCATATTAACATTGTCCCCGCACCATTTTCTTGTCTAGTCCACATCTTAATAAAACATCACATATTGCATAAAAAAGCAACTTACTGTCGGTAGCATCAACTGCATAGAGACCAAGAAAACTTTCCTATATTGTAAAATTTTCAGAAACTGATCGAACACATAAAGACATTTGCTCAATACCCAAAATGTCTTGAGTTTCATCGCATATTACAGAAAAAAATTCTCTATTTAATAGCACTAAGTACATTTCTTACACGCACATAACTTGCCATTAGTTCTATCATCTCGTTAACAATATCATGAGACATGTACTTACTGCTTGACAGCCAGCTCGATAGAGGTGGATAATCTTTACTCCTCATTAAAACTGATTAAGATTGTCTTCAGTTTCATCATTCCGTCGAATAGCTAAGCCTTGTTGAGTAATACATTTTAATGACGAGATTGCACGAATTAAGCACTCGTAATGCTCATCGCATTGCTTATGATGCATTTCACTTATCATTTGGTGTATAGTTTTCAAACCTGATGCACGTAGTGTAAATAATTTTTCCTGTGCCTCCTTATGAAATGATGATAAGTCGTGTTTTCTCAGTCTTTCTACAGCTTTTTTCCAATTGTCATAACCAATTGTCAAAAAATTTTGTTCACCGCATTTTGAAAAAGATACCAGATTTTTCTTAACAGTACCAATGCAAATATAGAAAAATACTTTCTTTTTGGAATGACATAGATAAATCTAAGGGTAATCTATAATTCATTTTTCATTGAAAAATCTAAGTTGTTTGCCATTTTTTGGTTGCTTCAACATCGGCAGGATTTATTTCTATTTTTTCGGCATTCCACTCACAGCAGGAACAAGCAGGAAAAAATTTTTCAATGTCATTTCCTTCTTGAATGATTTCTTCCATTGGTAAAGTTGTACTTAAAGAATTCTTGTCGTGTACAAAGTAAGAAACCAGTGTTCGTTGTTTTTTATGAGACGTTTCCGTCATGACTCTTCGTAGTTGTAAGGAAATGCTAGTCGTAAGATTAGGAGTTGTGAATAATGTAAAATGTGCTTAAGTATGGATTTATATAATATTCACAACCGTTAATTGCTCCCTTGTAAATTGTAAAACATTGTTTAATGCAAACACATAAAGTTATTATTTCAAATACAAAAAAGCTAATTGCTCCCTAGAAGGTTGTAAAACGTGATTCAAATCAAATACGTTAACTTAGTATTTCAAATACAAAATACTAGTTGACCTCTAGCGGTTTGAAATTGTGAATAAAGATAGCAAGATAAAAACTTTTAAAATAATAATTTTATAAACTTGAAAAGTAGGAGGGTTATAATACCAAAAGCCCCACACTTTTAAAAGTGAGGGGGCTGAAGCCCCAAAGCCCCCACTGCTGTATATATATATATATATATATATATATATATATATATATATATATATATATATATATATATATATATATATATATATATATATATATATATATACATATAGGGGAGACCGGGGCTGGTTGCAACAAAGTTAAAAAAACTGCATTTATCTCCTTAAACTTTAATATTTTTGAAATTTTTTTTTTAGGGTTATAAAATAGATCTTAGTGACATGTTAATCCAACATTGATAAATATAATATAAAACTTAGTTATTCCGCAATAGTGAAACAAAAATGAAAATATGTTGCAACTTACCCCGCATCGGGACAAGTTGCAACAGTGAACGGAGCAAGTTGCAACACAATACTTTAAAACCATAAGCCTTGCAGAGTTCACAGAAAAATTACTAGTTAATCTGTAATTTCTATTTGGCAACAAAAATTTTATAATTACAATAAAAGAAAGTAGTATTTTCCTTTAGTTGCAATACATTTATTATGCTAGACTTCACATATACCTGACTTGTTTAGTAAACTAAAAACTGTTTTTGAAAAAAAAAGTTCTCTTGGTCAATTAAACAACAATTAAGTTTAAAAAAAGGCAAGAGGAGTATTTAGGATATTTAAGTTCTGTTTTTTTTTGTTTTTAGGATATAAAAACACAACAACATTTTGTTTAAAAAACAATTTTTTTAATGCAAAAAATTACATTAATTCCATTTTAATTCACCTTTAATGTTTTTTTTTGTGTTTGTTGATGTAGAAGTATTAGACTTTCTCTTTTTAGAACTAACTTCTTTTTCAGCCATAAGTTGCTGTTTTACTGGAGTATCTGTAAGAATTTCTGCATACTTTCTCTTTGATCTAGTGAGTATTCTTTCCTAGGTTGTGCTTTTGGCAGAGGTCTTACATTCTCTGGGGAAAATTCTAATGATGCCGGAGATGGAATTGCATCTGAGATTGAAGTTGATATACTAATATCAATACCTGCTTTAGATTGAGTTGCTGGAGGATCAGTAACAAATGATGGAGCAAAATCTACATCTGAAAATATATCCTTATCATATGGGAATATTCCTACCATTCTAAAACCAGATGTTATGTTTTGTTCTGTAAGAGAATGCTGTAAGGCTATTTTTGCAATTCCTGACAAATCATATATACTCATTGTTTCATCCATGAGTCTTGTGCATTAGCTACGCTTTTTTTGAATGGTCCGAATAAAGATCTATCTAGAGGTTGCAACTTATGTGAGCAATGAGGAGGGAAGGAAAGCAAAACTATACCATTATCTTCACACAATGTTATTAATTGAACAGATAAATGAGACTGATGGTTATCTAAAAGTAATAGCACAGGGCTTTCTTTTGTGGGCTTGACATGCCGAATAAAGTGATTTAAGGAAGTAACAAAGCACTCCTCATTTATCTAGCCTGACCCATTCGAAGCACCAATGCATTCATTTGGTTCATCACGAATAAAGTGATCAAAAAATTTCTTTCTTGGAAATAGAAACATTGGAGGCCCACTATTGCCACATGCATTTACAGTTAACACCATTGTCACTAGTGTCCCCCGTTCTTGAGATGTTAATGCTCCAACTTGCTTAACACCTTTACGAGCAATTATCTTGTTTGGTTTTTGCACAGTGGTGATACCAGTCTCATCAACATTGCAAATATTAGATGCAGAAAAATGATTTCTATCTAAAACATCATTTTTAATTAATAATGTAGGATAATTTTTGAAAAAATACACCTACATTAGCACGATTAAAACTAGTTGCTCGTGCAAGACTTGTTGCACATTCAAATGCAAGACTTTATAGCACATTCAAATGCAAGTTTTCATGCTTCATAATGTGATAATCCAAAATAAATATCAGAAGCTGTTGATATATATGAAGCAATAGCTTTTTCTTGTTCTAAATTGAAAACTTGGCATGACTTTTTATAATCAGGTAGCGGCATTCCCATATTAACTTTTTCTACTTTATTTATGTAACGAAAAAGAGTTAAGTAGTGGATTCCATACTTTTTTGCTGATGCTCTAATCAATATTTCTTTTCCATCAATAACATGGTTTACTTAAGCACAAAATAACAGTTTAATCAAATAACAATAAAATAAAAAATCAATAAAGTCATTTTATACAACTTAACATAAATCATTATTTATTTGTATATGAATGATTAATGTATCTTTGCATATATGTATGCATGTATATATATATATATATATATATATATATATATATATATATATATATATATATATATATATATATATTATATATTTATCTTTATCATAAAATTTTGTTTTAAATTAAAATTCAATTTAATTTATCATGAAATTTTGTTTTAAATTTAAAATTTAAAACAAAATTTTATGATAAAGATAAGTTTAAAAAATAATGACTAAAATTAAATAAAAAAAAAAAAGATTAAAAGTTTATAAGTTGTATATGTATATAATATATATGAAGCGTATTTATATATATTTATGTATCATATATTATGTATATATACATATATGTTATATGTTGATTATGTCTAAATTTATATACTTCTATATATATATATATATATTCATGTATTATATATTATGTATATATACATGTATGTAATATGTATATTATACATAATATACATATAAAATACATGTATATATACATAATATGTAATACATAAACATATATTATATATGTTTATGTATTACATATTATGTATATTATATACATAATATGTAATACATAAACATATATAATATATGTTTATGTATTACATACTATGTATATATACATGTATTTTATATACATCTATATATACAGTATATATAGATGTATTATATACATATATATACATATGCTTCATATATATTATATACATATACAACTTATATAAACTTATCTTCATCATAAAATTTTTGAAAGAGATCCAATAGCATCTCGTTTTCGTAATATTGCATTATGCTTTGTTTTTAAATTAAAAAAAATCGTTTGTTACACTGTTACATAAAAAAAGCGTCCATTATTTAAGAAAAAACTAGTTAAGTGCGTAAAATCAGCAAAACCCGCAGCTAATTTATGATTCAACTTACCCCGAGTAATTTGATGCAACTTACCCCATAGGATCATAATCACTCTAATCATTGATATAATTATTTTTATTGAAAATTATTTTTTTTTGGACTTATCGTGTTTGAAAAAGATTTTTTTAACTTACCATTACTTCATTATGGTCATATACCTCTAAGTTTAAAGTAAAACCCTAAAACTGTAAATAAATAAAAAAAAGATAGTTTAAAGCAAATTTAAACCCGGCTGCCTATTTTAAACAATCAAGGAGTAATGGGTTATTTTTAGATCTGGGGTGTATAGTTTTGTAATCTGCAAATAGACTTATTTTAAGGATAAAAATATCAGAAAAACCATTAATATAGATGAGGAACAATACAGATCCAAGGGTAGGACCTTGTAATATCTCGTAGGTTATAGTAAATAAAAAAGAGTCAGGTACAACTTTAATACTGTAATTAGAATAAAATGATTTAATAATTTTAAAAATTTTTGTCAAAAGAGATATTATACACCTTATGAAAGGAAAACACCATGTAAAGTAGGTCATTATGTCACACTTTATTGAATTTGATTGGATTCTTTGATATGTCATAAACAACAGCTCTTGTCTCTGGATTGTTAATCCAAATCCAATGGATTAATAATCCAGCAGCAGAATAAGGGGGTTGAAACTCCAGTAGGTTGTATAGAGTAAATTGTCAGACTCAAGAAGATATATTAGATTTGTTATTTAAAGATTCAAAGATCTCGCTAATAATAATAAAATGACTAATTACAGGAAGACAAATTGTAGACTAATTATGCTAGATAACTAATTACAGGCTATAGTTACGGTAGTCAAAAAAATAATAACCAGAAATGCCATTTTCCTGCAGGTATGAAAGTAATATTTAGTTAAGCACTTGTAAAACACTTTAAAGTATCATAAAGAAAGTTCTGAACACAATTGCAAGACTATGATAGAAATATTTTCTCGACCATAAGCTGTAAAAGAGTTTAAGAATGTTGAATATTGTTAAATATTTTCTAAAAATCTTGAGCACAATCTCTAAGATGAAGTTTAAAACTTAGTAATTTGAGAATAATAGTTCTTTGTATCAAATAATATCTTTTTGCATTTATCTTTTTCAATGTTATAAAGGTATTTGCTTTCCAGAGAGTTGTTCTTTTAAAAAGGTAAAAAAAATGACTACTGTTTAGAAACATCACCTGCAGTAGAAAAAGAAATCTATGGGGTAAACCCACTTACGTTGGGTCACAGTAAGTAAACACATACAGAACGTTGGCTGTTTTTTCCAATGCAAATAAAAGTTGATCCAATGTTAGTTTTATCGTATTTACATTGATAAAAACCTTAATAACAACGTGATTAATAATAGTTAGCAAGACTACATTAGCCCAACGTATTTAAAAATGTAGCAAAAGTTGCTTGATTTTCCGATCTAAACCCAACGCTGATCTAATGTATAGGGATCAACGTTGATCCAATATATATGGATCAACGTTGACCAAATGTGTATAACCCGACATTGATCCAATGTATATGGATTAACGTTGATCCAATATTTATAACCCAACATTAATACAGTGTGTATGGATTAACGTTGGACTATATACATTGGATCAATGTTGATCCATATACGTTGAAATAACTTTGGATTATATAGAGTGGATCAACGTTGTGTTTGCATTGAGAAAAGACAGATATATAATTATTTTCATCCAAATATTTTAGTTTATTTTGGAAATGTATTTTGCTAATATATTTGTCTGTCTCTTATGTAACGAAATATCAAGCCACAAACAAAACAAACATAAGTAATGCCTCTTTAATTAAATACAGTCTTATTAGTTACGATAAGTATTAACAAACATCATCAGTAATGGTGATTCATCAAAATGGATGAAATATGGTTGAGTACATATATAAATACAATATAAAAATATATAAGCGTATAAGTATGTAATATTTAATGTGTGTCTATATATATACTAAAATATAAAACATATAAATTTAATTCGGGTAAAAGTTAAATATAACGTTGAATCAACTTAAGACACAACGTTGTGCCAACATATAATACAAATGTTTATTCAACGTAAAATATTACGCAATGCCGACTTAAATTACAACGTTTTTTTTTGGCTACTGACGACGTCGCATTTGTTACCAAAATGATATAAAAACAACGTTGGTGGTCGATGTTGAGCCATCGCAAGGCGCTAATTTTTTATCAACGTATGTGTGCTAGCTGGGAAAGTTGTGCTTGACTTTAAATCAACAAGATAACAAAATGCTTCCATGCACGCCTTAATCCCGGAAGTTGTAAATGAAGTGAAATTTTTGGGAAATAGGCAAATGACACCAGCCTAATTGTCATCGCAAAGTAAATTACAAAAAGACTTTCAGTCAGCTTTAAGTTAGTTGTAAAAAATGCACATACAGGACAGATCTAAGTAGATAAAGATATTAGAAAGATCATAGCATGATCGGAACAACGTTAAGTCTATGGTCTTTAGGCTTTGAGACTTGGTCTTTAAATGTTTGTCTTAAAAAACTACTAGACAGATTATTATTAGTAAAATGATAACTTGAATGTCTTAAAATGCTTTAAAATATTTTGTCTTGGGCTAATGTTTAGACCCTGCTACGATTTACTTTTGTTTTGAATTCAAAATTGTGTTTTAACGAGACCTTCTTAAATTTTATCTTAAAATTAAATTTTGTTAAATAGACCTTATTAAAATTTAGTCTAATGTAAGTAAGTAGTAAAAAGTACAAAAAATAAATCTGAGACAAAAATACTGCATAATATTAAAGACTTTAATAAATATTTGTTTACATTTTATTTTAAATTTAATTATTCTACGTACTCCAATACTTAGCCACTGCATAATGGTTGCTTTATACTAATAGAATTATTAGTTTCAGCTTTGCAACCATACTACTCTCGGACTTATAATAATAATAATAAATTTTAATTAACATAGTAAATTTTAAATATTTTTATAAATTTAATTTACCAATAATTTATTTAAAAAGAAAACATTTTTGATTTAAGTGAGAAGATATATTGGCAATCCAAAGTACAGCGAGTACCTAGAAGGTGATTATGGATCTCAAATAATTTTAGTTTCTGGTGACAATGGTCAACTGAAACCCAAGTCAATAGCAAGGAGAGACGCTGGATGTTTAATTGGAGATAAATGTGTTTATAACCATCATTGTGAAAATAAAACGGCAGGTGTTGAAAAAGATTTTAAACGCTGTAAAATTTCTGAGACCAATGAAAATTGTTTTTCAACTGAAATGAGTAAGTATTTAGTTTATATAATTGTTAGTGGCTTTGCAATTAGGCTTGAATTGAGCATGTCTACAATTAAAAATAAAAGTACGTACACTATACTTTTACAGCCTCGAGTTTATTTAAGTCTCAAATTTTGAGATTCATGTGAGAAAATTGGTTTTGATATTTATAAACGTTAGAAATTTTTGCATGAAACATTTAAAGAAATATAGAAAACCGCATATTCTAAAAAAAGCATGTCAACACGTTTTAAAATTAGTTGTAGCTGATTTCTTACTTCAAATAGTTGGGGTATTAGAAACTCAATTATAATCAATAAAAAAAGACTACATATTCTGAACCACAAGCTGTAAAAGAATTTATATTAAAAGTAACTTGTTGATTTTCCATCAGTTGGATCAACAAAGTTGAATAACAAAATCTTAGGATAGAAATATAATTTCATTATTTTGAATATTAGATTGAAGTTTTAAAAATACTATGAAAGGACTATTTAGCACTAAAACATCTGCATAAGACCACAATAACAAATGGCATTTTATATTTAAAATCATTTTATAAATTAATACTCGTCACATGCGCCATTTTTTAAATGGCGCTTGTAACACAATTTACTATATTTTTATAAACAAAATTATTTTTTTACTATTTAAAATTTAAATAATTAAAATTTTTTTAGATAATTATATTCTGGGTTATCTATCTTGGCTGGTAATATTTGTTACCAGCCAGTTAAAAACAGATTACCTCAAAACTTATATAGTTATGAATATACGCATTTAAATTTTTGAAGATAACTACTTAGAGTGTACGCAATTTTATTAAAATGTACACAATAAAATATATGTATACAACATATTCACATGACTGTTAAAAACAAATACTAAATATATTTGTTAAATGAAACTTTTATATTTTAGCTGAGATGCTAAGCGATGAATTGGAATTCCTGACCGGTTATCGTCCTCACGTTGTAATAAACAACCTGCACCAAACAAAAGTAAACGTTAACCTTCCACCTGGAATTGGTACATTTGAAGTGGATGAAGCCAGAAGAGCTTGGCACAGTTTTCACAAGCTGTTGTATAAAGCGCAGAAAAGATTTAAAGGTAAAAAAGGGCTTTTAATAGACATTCATGCAAATTCAAAAACTGACCACATACCAGAAATTGCATTTAATTATGGTTTGTTTAATGAGTCTGAAAATACATCTTCATCAATAGATAGTTTAATGAACCATACAAGTCTTTCTTTTCATGAACTTACTGAAGGTAAAAGAAGCATGTCACATTACATGGACGAAAGTGGCTACAATGTTACTGCGGTTCCGCAATCAGCTTTAAATGTAAGTTATGTAGTAGAACACTACGGATCAAATAAAAGGTATCCAGGACGAAATATTGACGCAGTTCAAATAGATATGCGAATTAATCGAAAAAATAAAAAACTATTAAAAACAATGGTTGAGGATTTATCATCTGCAGTTTATAAATTTCTTTTAGAATACTACTAATAATACTTTATGGAGCAATTTGCAGAACTATTGTCACCGTCTCCGTACCACTAAAACATTGCTAATACACCACTTTCTTAAATAGTTCTTGTGTTTGGCTCATAGGAAAAATATCCAACAGAATGTTTTTATTGGTTTAAGGAAAAGTTTCTCTAAATTTTTCAAAAAAATTTGTTTTTATTACGTTAAATGAAAAACCATTTTTAAAATTTTTATTATTATTGATTTTACATAACTGTTATAGCTGTATAAACATTTCCATTTTGGATCCTAGTGTCAATGAAACACCGTATGAAAACCGTTTTGAGGGCTGATTATAAAAACAAGAAGGAGTCCAAAACGACCAATACTAAAATCTCGGATTTAAATCTAATATATAACTGTGTATTCTAATATTTAGTTGTGTTTGAAGTTCTTTGATGATATCCTTTTTTTTACTTTCTGAATGTTAAGGTGCTTTAAGAAAATCATACAGCCTTGTCACAGAAATACAATAGAAGTTATTTAATGAGAGACTTTGCATTGTCTTTTTCACTTATATCATTTTAATGCCGGAGTGGGGATTGAACCTCAGTTAGATTGTTGAGTAAATGCACTTTTTTTTTATCAATCCACTGTGGAAACATTCCATTTAAATAGACGATCACAAATTTAATTGGTGTATTTGTGAGTACCCATCAAATATTTTATGTGGAAATTAAGTGAAACACTTTAGACATTTTGAGCTATCCACAATAGTTTGGCTCACCGGTTACTCAGTGGACCATTAGTGGCACCCCTTAAAAGTTCGAGCAAAAAATATTTTTCTTGAATTTTTGTATTTCAAATATTTAAGTACCAACCACGCAAGCATTATTGTAGTGGATTTGCGGTGGACATATATAAGCATTTTGAGCGATTTATTTGAGATTTACTTATCGGTTACTTAGTGGACCATTTGTAGAATTTGTTAAAAGTGGTTGGCCAATAACTTTTTGAAATGTGATATAGTGGCTAGTCACTTTTGGCGGCTGCCACAAATCGTCCAATAAGTAACCAATGAGCAGTACTACACCGCTCAGAATACCTATATATGGGTCTTCTGAAATTCCACTAAAGTAGTCCTTGGAAGTCTTAGATACCAGTGATATCTATTACATTATGTTGGAGGCACAATCAGGGATAACTATTGAGATTTTCTCAACCTTAAATTCTTTGAGAAACTTCTCAAATAATTTTTTTGCAAACTTATAATATATTGTAGTTTATATTTTTACAAGATTTATATATTTTAATTAGTTTACAATCATACTAATACCTTATGGTGATGTTTTTAATGCGGATTAAAAAAACGCAGTATAAAACTTTTCTTTTTTTTTTGTTCTTTTATTTCTTCATAATAACTATTACAATAAAATAAATGAAAGAAGCATTTAAATAAAAAATTACACATTTTGTTACATATAAAATAAGAACGCGGAGACTTGCAGAAGATCGGATGATCTTGTCATCAAGAACCGCTTACAATCGTTACGTGTTTAAAACAATTTTGTAATGTGTATAAAATAAATAAGGCAGTCAAATAAAGTTTATAAAACACAAAAACAAAATTAACATAACAAAATTTAAATATACAAGTATGTAGTCAAATAAATATTTTTTATATAGGAATTCGTAAAAACATTATAAATCAATCAAAATAATTAAGTTTAAAAATATATAAATATGTTTTCAATAGAGAGAGTGATATTTTTTAATTTCCTTTTAAATGCGAAAAAGTTCCAGTCTTGAGAAAAATCAAAATATTTCCATTGATTTGGAATGAGGCTTCTCTGCGGTGCTCTGTGGTAAGACCGATAGGGTCTACTTAGAGCACCTTAAAAACTAAATTAAAAAAAAATTATGTGCTGTTGTAAAGTCTGTCACATTTAAAATCTCAAAAATTAGAAAAATCTTCATAAAAGTTTTCAACGGTGTTACGGTATTACTAAAAAAAAAAAAAAAAAAGCCAGTATCATGCTAGTTGTTAATAACACTTTACAAAGATTTTTATAATTTACAAGATCTTTCAAATTATTTTTTGAACTTTCGAAGCTGGATTGCTCAATGAGAAACCACATAGCCAAAAATAAGGAAGGTTACAAAATGTCTGATATCAGACATTATATTTGAGTAACTTTCTTGAATTTATATTAAAAAACTAGAAACTGCAGGTAATTCATTAACTATCTCACCAATAGGATAACCACTTTTTTTTTCTTCCAATATTGACACTTTAAGCCAAACAAACGTACTAATACAATACCATGTACTAACGCACATTTTCAAACAATTTGTTTGTTTCAACAACACATTTAGAAACAAAACTCCAACTATTTGTATATGTATTTTGAACAACAAAAGTTGATTAGGATTCGACAAACTATCGTAGTGTAGTAATAAAATTGAAAGATAATTGAAAAACGAGTAACGTTTGATTTTAGATAAAATTAAGGAAAATAAGAAACTCATACAACTTTATTCTGGATGCAATATTCCACATCGTTACCTTTCTGGAATTCGATATAAAAATTTAAGGAGAATCGTATAAGTAGACTCAGAGCTGAACGAATTTCTACAGTAGTTGTGACCTCCGAAAATGCTAATCCTAATGGAACTGTTCGCTTTAGTTAACAGAGTGAAAAATTTTCAGCAATTAGGAGGGAAATACTCTGAATTTAAAAATGTTTGTTAACAAAAACCATTAGTATAGTATTTATATATTTTATTTAAATTAAAGAATATCAGTAAAAAAATATAGTAAAGCGTGAGTGCGGGTTTATACTAGTGCCATAAAAAATCAAATATATATTAAATACGTACGTATATTTTAAACTTAGAATAATAATGCGACAAAGTTAAAATGTATGCATTGTTGAAAGTAAAAACGTAGTTTATTTAATAATATCCAAGTTATAAAAAACAGTATAAAAAATGTCTTAAAATTGCAAAACAAAAAAAAAATTAAATATAATTAATCACTTTTCAAGAACTCTTGAAATCAATCGTCAACACATCGTCAGAACGCAAAGTAATAACCTTTTCGAAAGTTAATACCGTTTTTGTCTCAATCTAAAATAAAAATAAAAATATGATTATTACCAATCGCTGACACCGTGTGCCTGGATGAAACTAAACCTCTATGAAAACAATCTTATTTCACATATATATATATACAGTATCGGACAAAACGAGTGCAACCAAATAATGCTAATTTAGTTTCTTTATATAAAAGTGCTGCATTTTTTCAATTTAGAGAAATAAATATGTAACTGTTTAGAGACAAAGTTCTTCAAGTTTTATTCATCACAAAGTTCATTATTTGTACAAGAAAATTAATAAATTAATCAAAAGTATTAAAAAAAGTTGATTTCCTTCTGGACAAAACAAGTGCAACTCGACAAAATGTTGACCAAGCTGTATTTCGCTATCAATATTTCGTGGCAAATCTCTTGTTGTCAATCACAGCCTTGCATCTTCGAGGCATAGATTCGATCAGGTGATCAATGAAACTTTGTGGAATCGCTGCCCAGGCCTTTTGGATTTGTTCAAACAGTTGATCCTTATTACGAACACCTTCGCGATTAATTCTGCGGTTGACGATCTCCCACAGGTTCACAATAGGGTTGAGATCCGGAGATTGAGGCGGCCAGTCCATCACCGATAGGTGGTTGTCTTGAAACCACTGCTTGACTACTTTTGCAGTGTGTTTCGGATCGTTGTCTTGCTGAAAAACCCATTTTATTGGCATATTCAATTCAGCATGAGGTAACATAACATCTTTCAGGATATTTTTATACATGAAACGGTCCATTATTCCATCGTTTCGATGTATTGGATATAGACCGTTAGCAGAAAAACACCCCCAGACCATTACATTGCCTCCACCATGCTTCACTTATGGCAGTAACGTAAATCGAGGCATTTTCCGGCCGGTCGACGTACACGGCAAATGCCATCGCTCCCAATGATGTTGAACTTCAATTCATCACTGAACAGGACAGTTCGCCATTTCTGCACATTCCAGTCAATATGAGATGTAGCAAACAAGAGTCTTTTCTTCTGGTTTATTAGTGAAATCAGCAGTTTCTTTGCAGGGCGTCGAGAAAACAATCCAGCTTCAACAGCACGTCGTCTGATTGTTCGGTCCGATACAGGCAGCTCTAATTGCTTTTGTATCTCGACTGATGATATCCAGGCATCCTTCTTGACGGATCTGACGGTCATAGAATCCTCTCTAAAAGTGGTGGAACGCGGTCTTCCACCTTTGTTATCTGCTGCCAACTTCCCCGTAGAACGATATTTGGAACATAGTCTTGATACGGTCCATTTTTTCACGCGATATTTATCACAATTACTTTTTTGTGACATTCCACTTACGTAATCGCCAATAATTTTCTTTCTTAGTTCCAACCCAAGACTGTGAGGAGCCATTTTTGCACTTGAAGTCATAAAAATAATAAAAATAAATAATCACGCTTCTCAAGGTTTACCGTGTTACATTTACCTTGTGATGATACAATAATGCTCTGTGGAACACAACGTCTTGGTTGGATGTAGACTGTATTGATGTAATGAAACACTTTTATGTATTTATAAACACTTTTATGTATTTATAATAAACACTTTTATGTATTTCACTTCTTGTATTGATGTTCTTCGATAAAACACTTTGATAAAACTCACTTCTATAAACTGTCTCGATAATACTGACTGATTGACTTCCATATACTGACTGAATTACATGTCGATTTACATGTCTCTTATATAGTAAAATGAACCTGTGTGAACATGTTCTGGAAGATTCTAGATGCTTCTTTTCGATGCTACTGGAAGCTTCTGGATGCGTCTGGATGCTTCTGAATATTTCTGGATATTTCTGGATGCTTCCAGATGCTTCTTCTGGAAACTTCTGGAAGCTTCTGCATGCTTCTGGAAACTTCTGGATACTTCCTTTAATTATTAAAAAACTTCCGTGACGTTGACACGGACCAGACTTAAGAAAATGAAACGAACCAGAAAAGTTGCACTTGTTTTGTCCGCTGCAAAATGGCACCAAATTCTGCCTGTGTGCTGTCACCTGTCAGCTGATTGCTCATGTCATGGCATGCTATGACTCCAGACTCCTGAAGTGTTTGCTGTGGTAGTATAGTTTGTTTCGTTTTTAAGACATGTAAAATTAGGAACACTTTTTAGCATTGTTCGATGTTGGTTGCAAATGTTTTGTCCAATACTGTATATATATATATGAAAATTATAAAAATAAAAAATATTTGGAGGGAAAATTTTGAGAAATGACCCTTTAATATTTGAAAAAATAGAAAAAACCATAAAAATAGGACAAAAAACTAATTTTCTTGTCTAGAGTGTTGAATGTAAAAACCTACACTTTTTTATTTCAATTTTATTTTAATTTCAGAATTTTATTTCCTGTAAGTTATTGTTAAAGGCCTGAGTCTCAATAAAAGCTCATTTTTAGTCGTAAAAGAGTGAAAAGTGAACAATTATTTATTAATGGGATTTTATATTTATTTTTTTAATTAATCCATTATTTAAACGACTAATTATATAAAATATTTTTAGGTTAGTAAATATAACTAAAAAATCAAACATTGTTTGTGAGCTAACATTATAATGCCTCCAAGATCACATGATGAAAACCGTGCACTTTATTTGTGCGGTTTGCTTTTGCACAAGAGGAAAAAAAGCAAGTAGACAAGTTACTACCAAACAAGAAATTGAACTGAAAACTCATTTTATTTAGCCAAGCTATTCACTGCATAAAATCGTAACTTTCCATCTTTAATATTCAACCAGTAAATTTTTAGAAAAAACCCGTTTAAAAAATTATTATTTCTCAAGGATTTGCATAAAAGGGGTCATAATTTGTGGACTTTCCTTAACTTTTATGTTTTAATGTAGGTTTAGGAATAGAGTTAGAAGTAGGTTGAGGAATATGAAGTAGGAATGGGAGGAGGTAGCAGAGTATATGTATATTTTTTTGTATTATTTTTAATGTAATGTTACAATTGATCCTAAAAGTAAAAGCTTAAAATAAATTGGTAAAATGAGTAGTAAAAAATTTAAATATAAAAAAGTAATTTTGTGCATCAATTAAATCTCAAAAAATACATTTATAATATTCTGGGAATAAAATGATATGTGAAAGTTAACAATTAATCATAAACTTAACCAACGCACAATGATATAGATTATTTTTATAAAAAATAAACAACTATTTAAAATTTTTTATATTTTTATCAGGTCTATGGAAAGATGTAAGTGAAGAATTTGTAAAATTGCTAGCTGAATGGAAGTCCAGTGGAAGTTGTTTGTAAATAAGCAGAAGAATAAGATTTCAGTTAACAGCCCTCGGAATTAGAAATAACGAGGTCGGCATTAAATTGGTAGCTTGTAAATAACTATATAATCATAAAATGAGTTGCATAAAAGTTTAATCCAGTTAAGGTTTAGAACACAAAAACTACAAAAAAATACAAATTTAATATTTAAAGTGTCCCCCTTTGGCTCAATAGCAAACAAGTACTCGTCTCTGCATTGATTCAACCAATTTCATGCACATCTCATGTGGCACTTTTAACCAGTACTCGTTCAGAAGTTGCTTTAAAAGCTCAGTTGATGGAATTTGATGGTTTACCAATTAAGTGTTGATCCTTAATCATATATTTTCTTTTGGGTTGATATCTGGTGATCTAGGGTACCAAGGCAACAAATTGATCTTTTTTGTGGTAAACCAGTTTGTTATACTATGTGCTGTGTGTACTGGAGCCCCATCTTGCTGGAAGATGTATTGCTTGCTTCTGCCGTACAATTGCCTTGTCGATGGAATCAAACGTATTTCAAGTGTGTTTTTGTAGGTATATTGGTTGATACAGCCATTAAACAGCTCACAAAAACCAAGGCCTTTGCGGGAAAAACATCCCCATATGCCTACTGAACCTCCACCGCCTTGTCGTCTTGCTTGTAAATAGCGCTCATAATATTTCTCAGTTGCAAATCTTTTAATGTATATTCTTCTATTGCAGTTCACAATCTGAAAATTTGACTCATCGCTCAAAATCACTTTTGCCCAATCTTCAACTGCCCAATGCAAACATTCTTTGCACCATTTTCATCTTTTGCGTTGGGCCATGATCAACAGGATAGGCTTTTTTATTGAAATGTTATACCCAATACCTTTTTTTGCTAATGTTTTTCTAACAAGTTCTTTGCTTACATTTTTAATTAGAAAAGGATTGGTAGAATATTTGAGCTAGCTTTTTGTTGCTGAGCCTAAGATTTTTTTTACTGGTTCTGAATATGCTAATTTTGTCACAGTCACTAAGCTTCAGTGGTCTTCCAGAACGAGGCATGTCAATGATGTTACCAGTTAGTCCCCAGGTTCTCACTGTTTTTTGCACGCAAAATTCAGAAACACCCATAAGTTTACTAATTTCAATGTTGTTATGATTCTTTGATTTGACCAGTCCAATAATTTGCCATTAGATGGTCTCTAACACTACTTTTCTACCCATTTGCAAGCGAATTGAAATTTAAAATATTGCAGTTATTCTTTAGATAACTTTTTGCAATTAAAATATTTTTTTTCAATTTTAAAATTATTTTTATATTTAAGAATCACGAGTACCCTTTATATTTATAATTTATAGCAGTAATTAAGTATAATAATTAGTTAAGGAGTGTGAAAAATGTATAATTAATTAACTCAATTAAACTTTTATGTCATTAGTAAAATACATAGTATAACTTTTAATTAGTTTTGCGGAAGTAGTGCAGTATGTGAATATTTTTTTTGTCTATTTTATTGATACAAACATAAATAGCAAAACACAAAAAAAAAAAAAAAACTCAAAATCTATATCTGTTAAACTTAAATGTTAGAAAAACTGGCACATAGTTATGAAAAACTCTCGATTAAACTTTAGTGCATAGCTGTAGAAATGAGGATGGGGATTTTATGCTGACCTCAAACACTTTTAGGTCAGCAATTAAGTCGGCATTGCTGAATGCCAACCCTTATGCCGAGGGTTGCCATTAGTTGAAATAATTTTAATAGAGGTTTCCATACAAATATAGCTAAAATAGAAAACTTAAAATCTCTAGCTTTATAAAAAGGTCTAAAAAGGCTTGTAATTTACCAATTAAACCAATGGTTTTATCATGATGTAATAGCAAACCCTCTAAAGAATATTAATAAAATCGTTAATAAAATTAATATAGTTTTCTCTCCTCCGGAAGACCTTTCTTTGTAAATTACTTCATTTTTTTTAAATACGGAGCTGCTTATTAGAAGGTTTTAATTCACAAAAATAAAAATAAAAATAAAGGTATTAAGACTTTTTTAATTCAAGATAAAAATTATAATTTTTAGTTGATAACCTAGCAATAAAAATGTTAAAATATATAAATGTGTTAAAATCAATAATTATTGATAAGTTTTAAAGACGTTATTAGAGAAGGGAGGGAGGAATGGAAAGAGATGGAAAGAGAGAAGGGAGCGAGGAGTGGGTGGAAGTACAAGTAATAAAAAAAAGCATAAGTAATTAAAGAATCGCTTTTTACTAAAATGTTTTGGTTTAGAATTTGGTTGCATCTGATTTTTTTGGTCAACCATTTGTTTATTGTTTAAGATTTTACTTGGTGGAAAACCTATGATTCTATTGCCGGATGAGAATAAAGAAACAATAGTTAATGGATTTTTGACTGCAGAGAATGTATCTTAACAAGAAGCTAGGCTGACTGATCATTAAGTTATTTCAGTTCAGAGAAACTTAAGACTTAAATAGAGATAAAAATGTATTGTCCCTCACATAAAAAGGGTATGAGGGGTCAGAAAGGCATCTTTAGAAAGGTCTTTGCTCAGGAATTAACTGCATTTCAAGACTGTAATGGGAAAGAAATAATCAGACCTTTTATCTTCTCTTCTAATATCTTGAAATTTGTTGAAAAACTAGCATATCTAAGGTAATCATAAAAATTTCCAAAATTTATGTCGTCATTTAGTTTATAAGACTTCATATTCATTATTTTAATCTAAACAATGAAAATTTATATTACTAATTATATTGTATAAAACAACCTTTCTTAGAGATGGCTTCAAAGTTTGGCCTAGATTTTGGTAAAGGACATCCAAAGCTAATTCTTACACTTTATGATCCAGATGATTTAACATTCATTAGACCTTCTATCAGGGTAGTCAGGAAAAGATGGAATTGGTTCACATAAAAATTACTTTTTCAAATCCTCACATGCTACCTCTTTTTTAACAAAATATTCTTGTTTATACTGAGAACCTCTAAATATCAAAAGAAGTGAAGCCTGGCAGACAAATGCTACACTCAGAACATTTGTGAATATTAAAAAGCACAAAGAGGATTGGGTAAACTCTGGAGATTCAAAGATCAATCAAAGAGAGTATACTAACTGTGTGGCAACTCCTAAAGGAGTTGCCACAGTTAAATTTTGGAAATTTATGAAACATTGCCAGAACTTCAGGATTGGTTAGCCGCATATTCTATTATTTTCGAACTATACCATGGTGAGACACTTAAAGGTAATGAATGTTCTAAGGATCTAAGACTCCTTGATAGATTGGAGAAAGTATTTCCTGAAGATGTTTTTTTGTTTTTTCTACTTTATTGAATTACTTGCAGGATTTTTCAAAGGTCATTCATTCATTCATTGATTCATTCATTTGGTCTGTAAGAAGATAATAAGTTGGATAATAAGAATTTCTTATAATCTGGATCTACATAAATCTGAGGAGGTCTTTTTAAGTCTTTACAGGAAGAGTTTGGAGTATCTGAAACCCCTAAGCTTCACTCACACATATTGAGTGGTTCATTGGGATAACAGAAAGGGGAGTTGGTCAGTTCTCAGAACAGGAGTTAGAAAACCCACATTCAGCATTCTTGGAGGTTTTGGAGCAATACTTAATAATAGTTTAGTAATATAGCATGTATTTTCAATTAGGGACTTTCACAGTGTGCGGTTTTAGTATATGACTTTTTAATAGGAAATAAATAAACAAAATTTAATTAATTATGACACTTTCTGTTGTTTTAGTTTTTGTAAACAACTTTAATAGACGAATATTGGATATTTTTTGTTGAAATAACTAGTATTACAAAGATATTAACACTATAAAGTGGTTTTGTTATTCATATTTATGTTACAACAACGTTAATACAAAAAAAAAAGAGATAGGACTTAAAAAAAGTAATATTGAATAATACTTTGTTTTAGTCAAATCTTCTTAATTTCTATATATTGGACGAACGGATTCATTTTTTATAAAAATTTGAGCTCAGAAAAAGATAACACTTCAACTCATTAACTTATGTTAGCCCACAGTCTCAGTAATTCAGTAAAGTATTCATAAAAGTTAATGCAAAAAGTGGTAAGTTAGATTTAAACAGAATAAAGTACCAACAACTTTCGATAGATAAAAATGAAAATAATATAAAACACCACTGGATATTGTTAACAATCTAAATTGTCAAGAAACTCCTCCTATCATTTCATATCATCTTAAAAGTTTCCAAAAGAATAATTTCAAATTATGTTATCCTAATATAATAGATAAAAATATGTTATTTATTCAATTTATTTATTAATTTATGTTATTTTCTTCATTATAAAACAATAAACAATTAAATAAAAGACTTGAAAAAGCTAATGCAGAAATACAATAGAAATATAAAGTATAATTCTACATATAAAAGTAAAAGTTCTCAAAACTTGAAAATCAATTATTATTACAAAGTTACCAAAACCTAATACACTAATCAATAATAAAATAATCCTTCATAATTAAAATACCTTTTATCTATTGGAATGTGCTATGTATTATTTGATATTACAAGTCCATAATTACTATTGTGTATTAAAATTGTAAAGGCACAGGTAATTGAGTTTTAAATAAAATAACTAAATAATTTTTTTTAAAATAATTTGTCTTCTTGCATTGGTAGTTATGGTCCATATTTTACTAGTTTCCAAAAGCACATGTAATATTTTTGCATGAATAGCATTTTTAGTGACACTTTTTGAAAAATCTGACCTTTATCGAGATTATCCTATTTATTAAAAAAGGTTTCCTAAATTATTTTTCAAGAATGGACAACCTCAAACTGATATGGATATAGACTATACACAATTTAAAGATATAGATAAAGATATAGACTGTACACAATTTAAAGATATATATAGATAAAGATATAGACTGTACACAATTTAAAGATATAGACATAGATAAAGATATAGACTGTACGCAATTTAAGGTTCAATCTGCAACTTTTAATTTCAGCACTCTTGATTTTTCTCATTACAAAAATACAAACAGGAAAAATATTATGTTATTTGATACATAATGGTATTTAAGCATATGGAAGTTGTCTTTTTTTCAGCAATATTTCTATATCTATTATTTAATATCAGATAATGAAAAATGGTGTGTTACGTTATACTTTCAAACTTTTTCCTGCAAGCAACAAAAAAATCAACAGTTATTTTAATTTCTTTTGTTTAGCCATGCATCTAAACTTTGCTAAATTTTTTTATAACCTGTATAATCAATAGGATCAGCAGCATATATTTTGTCAATGTTAACATTTATTTCTGTTAAATCTCTTTGTATATGTTACAAATTACTGTAAATAGATTGTAAAGAAAGAAAATTGTTTTTTTTGCTTCAACACACTCCTCGTAATTATTTATATAATAATTTTAGTATAATAATATTTTTAACACATTTTGTAGCAGTTAATTTTCTTTTTGGAAGTATATATTATGTTATTTTTAGGAACAGTATAAATTTTTCTTTCCATTGCGCAAATAATATTACTTGTTGCTGTAAAGTTTTTGTGATCCGAAGAAGTTAGTATTATAGATTTGGTTTTCTTTAACAATATGAAGATGCATTAAGCAAAAAAAAAAAATGCATTTTTGTAAAGGGATAGTTGAGATAGTGATGAAAGTTTTACATGTGAAAACAAAACATGGCTTTATTTTAGAATTTTTTTTTCTACATTTTTTTAAAAGCAAGGCGTACTGAAATAAGTTTAGTCTGGCAAGACATAGAAATTTAGTCTTTTTTACTTTGAGAATGTCATTTTTGAAGTCATGATATTTTTTCCTTTGCTTCATGGAAGTCTTTTATAAATAATAACAATGAAAGGAAATATCAACAGTTTTTTAAAACCAACATTTCAAAAGTAATATTCTTGAAACCAACATTTCAAAATAAAATATATGTGGAATCATTTTTAAACAAAACTGCAACAAAACAAATTTGTTCTCCATAAGATTTTCATAACAAGCAACATTAATGCCAGGTTAAACAAAATTCGTTTTAACAGTCACAATTTTTCTGTCAGTCTTTTCAGTCGCAATTTTTTTTTCCAAAACTGCATTCAATTTTTAATAACTGCATCAATTTTTCTGTTCTAAACTGCATTCTCTTATATTTAAAGTATACTTTTTAAAATAGATGAAGTGATAGAAGGGTCTACTGAGGCTTTTCTAGTTTTAAGAGGTAGTTGAAGGCGAGATACTTGTAGAATCCAAGAAAGTTTTGAGTAGAAAAACGTTTTTCTGCCATTTCATTTTAGTTTTTAAACAAGAAAAGGGTACTGTTTAAATTTATTTATTCTGATCTGTAACTTATGTAAAGTGCAGCTTGCAGATAAGCAATGGTCCATTAATCATTTTATACAACTGTTTTCTATCTAAAAAATTATCCATTGTATTTTATTAATTAAGAAGAAAGGCAAAAACATTCTGGTATCAATTGAGATCGACATTGTTTCCGTTCATTTATCCCCTATAAAGATGGCTCCGAAATCTCATACGCCAAAACCACTCCTTATGAAAGTCACTAATTATTATATCTATTTTAGTTGAACTTAACTGTATTCTGTATCGCATCTATATTTTGCATTACTAAAAAAAAAAGGTTTTTTAACTTTTTTATTTTTGCAGGTTTTAAAGAACCATTTCTAAATTTTCCCTGAAAATATTTTTTATTTTAATAACTAATATATATATATACACTGTGTGACAAAAGTTATCGTACACTTTAAAAAAATTACTAACTCTTAATTTAGAATAAAAGAAATGCAAGGAACAAGTTAAAAACTGAATAAAAACTATTTGATTTATAACTATTTAAACAGAAATTGAAAAAACAGAACAAGAAAACAATTTTATTTTAATATCTTGATGAAAAAGCAAGAAAAGTAACAAAAAGAAGGTGACAAAAGTTATCGTACGCTTTCAAAATAGTACACTTTGATAAATATTATGGGAACTAAACTTATATTTTAGTATTGTGTATTTTGTCCTTTAGCTTTTACAACAGCAGCAAGACGTCTTGGCATTGATTCAACGAGTTTTTTTGTAATAGACGGATCAATTGATTTCCACGTCTTTACAATTTGGACTTTTAATTGTTCAATGGTGTTTACACCTGTTATATCTATTCGTCTATCGATTTCATCCCATAAATGTTCTATTACATTCAAATCAGGGCTTTGAGGTGGATGATTTTGTATGTCCCAACCTTTTTTTCCCATAAATTCCATCACATCTTTGGCCTTATGTTTGGGATCGTTATCTTGAAAAAAAACATAGTCATCACCAGTACCAAGATTACGTGCTGATTGTTCAACATTTTCTTTAATAATACGTTTATAGTAATGTTTATCCATATTTCCTTCAATAAATACTAACTTTCCAACACCTGCTGCTGACATACATCCCCAAACCATTACTGATCCATTTCCGTGTTTAAATGTTCGGACTGTAGTTCCATTTTCTAAGCAATTTTTTGATGAACGCCATACACGAATTCTACCATCAGATCTTTTTACATTAAATTTAGACTCATCTGTCCATAAGACTTTATTCCAGAATGAGTCTGGCATATCAATGTACGTTTTAGCATAGTTTAATCGAAGCTTACAATTTTTATCACTAATACAAGGAACCTTTCTTGGAACGCGACTCACTATTCCTTGTCTTTTAAAACTTCGAATGACTGTTTTTGGACTAATATTAACCCCCAAATCGTTTTCTATTTTGCAAGCTAAAGTTTTTGCACTTACAAAACGATTTTTCTTGATTGTGGAAGCTAAGCTTCGTTCAGCACGCTTATTCAGTTTTTTTGGACGACTACTTCGGGGCAAATCAGCTAATTTTCCTGTTTTTTTGAACTTGTTAATAATTGAAGAAACTGTGGATTTTTTAGAATCAACAATTTTTGAAATACAATTTAACTATTTTCCTTCATTCCAATGCTTAATTATTAGCTTACGAATTTCTACAGTGGTCTTTTGAGCTCACCCCGTTTCGAGCTCATTTTACTTTTTTTTAACCAAAAAATTCATTTAAAACAATTGAAAATAATCTTAAAGTGTTTATAGTTTACTTTATTTTCAAAAATGTATGAAAAATGGTGGACATAACGGTTTAGAGTTAAATAAATATTAGTGTACGCCAAGTGTACGATAACTTTTGTCATCATCTTTAATGTACTTTTTTCAAATTTTGAGCCTAATTTTAATGTTATTTCAATATAAATTCCAAAAAATTCATAAATTAACAAAATAAATACTATTAAAAAAAAAAATTATAAATAATTTTCATTAAATATAGCAGAAAAATTGTGTCTATATTGAATATTATTTTTTTTTCTTAGCGTACGATAACTTTTGTCACACAGTGTAACACAGTGTATATATATATAAATATATATATATATATATATATATATATATATATATATATATATATATATATATATATATATATATGTAAAATTATGACATAAAAATATTTCTTGAGTGTTTTCATAGAGGTTTTCTTTCATCCAGGCACACGGTGCTGAAAATAAAAGTTTTTTTTAGTAGTTTTTTAAAATAAAAGTAACATCACGTCGTGAATGAAAACTTTATTGAAATATTTTTATAATATTGAAAATATACATATATATTTTTGTGAATAAAATAATAGCAATAACCATAACTTATATATATTTTAATAATAAATAACATTTGTTGGGAAATTGACTAACGACTAGCTAGCGACATTTGTAAACATGAAGACAGCAATAGGTAAAAGCAACTATATATATCCATCGACTAGATTTAGGGTTGTCTTGTAGTTAGCTACATAAATGCAATCCGCAATTATCAAAATATCATAATAACATTGTTAGCTACAGAGCTGAAATACATAGCCATAAGATATAATATTTATATGCATAGACATGTATATATGTTATACGTATGTATGTATGTATGTATGTATGTATGTATATATGTATGTATGTATGTATGTATGTATGTATGTATGTTTGTATGTATGATTTTTTTACAGTCATGCATTTTTAAACTATTTGTCTTTTTACAAACACATTCTATAACTAACATAAACATAGTATTGTCTATAAGTAACAGTTACAGAGTTGTTCAATTTAATAGTGACAGTTACAGAGCAGTTCAGTTCGATAGCAACAGATACATAGTAGTTCAGTTCACTTTAAAAGGCCTTAAAAATGTTTTAAACAATTTTGTTTTTGTGCACAATAATTAAGTACAGAACTTATTTGGCGTTCCAACTATCTTTTCAAATTATGGTTGTGGGAGCCCAAATAAAAATTAAAAATTTAAAGACTTTAACTATATAAGCTGTACCTAAATCTTTAGAATAACATAATGTTAACCAAAAATTTGAAATTTAAAGGATATATAAAAAGAGCTTTTTTATATTGCGTAGTAAAAAATATTACAAATAGTAATAATTGAGAAAAATAGCTTTATTTGAGAATAAATGCCAGATTTGCCAAAAATCAAAATACAATATAAATATTATTAAGTTCACAAAACAAAGAATGGACAGTATTACATTAAGAAACTTACCTCGATAAAAACACAAGAAAAAAGCCTACCATGTTAGCACATGCAGAATAAAATGTAGTTCCGACTGAGACATTTGCATTTGTTAAAGGAACACTCAATTCAAAATGACTGAGTTTCAATTCTCCATATGCAATTTTTAACTAAATCAAAAAGAAAAACACATTATTTTATTCTTTTAAAGAGTATATGTAATGTGTAAATTTAAATGTACAACAAGATATAGGATAGAATAGTTTATTACAAGCATTTTAAGCGAAAATTGGAATAATTTTAAGAATACTTTTTTTTTATGAATAATTATGGATATAAAATGATGGATATAAAATGTTGGATATAAAATTTTTGCAAATAAATAATCTTTAGGAATCACTGCACATGATCCATTAGATATTTTAGCACCCAAAATTTTTTTTTTAAATCACAGTGATTTTAACAAAGTAGCGAATGTGCTACTTTTTCAAAACCACTGTGAGGTTTTAAAAAAGTAGAATATTACCCAGACCACATGATAATATAAGCACTTTAAATTAGCTAAAAAAATAGCATTAAGTAAATAAATACAAATCTGACAATTAAAACGAATTTGTGGAATATAATAAATCTTTATTAACAAAACTTATAATTATAATATCAAATTTTAAGCCACTTGAAATGAAACAATACTACTTTGTTTAACAACAACAACAACAAAAATTTAATTCTTTATTTTTTTAATTTTATTATTTAAAACTTTTAAACGATAAAAATACAAATATTTTGAATTTAAATTATAGAAAGATATTACAGATATACAGAAAGTATTGTTAAAATATTGAAAATTTTAACTATATTTTGCTTTTATTCAAAAAGCAATTAAAACCAACACAATTTTAGGACTTTAAACTATGTAATAATAGATAATTTCAATGAAAAACACTGGGTGTTTTTTAAACATGCTCATATTACACGAAAATGGTATCTCTAAATAAAGTCAAATATCTGTGCTTTTTTTTTCCAAACAAAAATAAAACAGATTTCTAGCTAATATACTTCTCTATATATTAGCTATCTTATATATTATGAAAAAAAAAAAAAAAATTATATTTCAACACCAAAATTTCACGCAACAGATTTTTTCATGTGTAATGATAATATTTTAACAAAACAAAAAATTGAATAGCATTTTAATTAGAAAAGAGCCACTAATTACTGGATGTTTATGCTAATTATACTGCTTCTTATTATCACTACATATAATCAATTCAAAAAACACAAAATCTGCCCTACCCTGAATCTACCCTATTTAAAAGTATATCTAAAAGGTACAACAAAGTTTATAAGGTTTTTGAATCATAACCTATATACCATATTTATAACCAATATTTATACAGGTGTACATTTCAATATTAAAATATTGTCATTCTAACAAATCCTCTCAAAATAAATTAAATTAAAAATTTATAAAATACTTTGTTAAAATGCAAAAATTTAAAATATAGATTAAATATAAAATTACAAGATTAGATGTCAGTGAAAATGAATTGTTTAATGACATGACACTTTATTTTCAGTTGTAAGACTACAAAAGCGATAGATAGATGTGTCTACCTCTTGATTGCTGTGTGCAGTAGGAACTTTTTTTCTTTCATTATTTTTAAATTAGAAAAAAAAGTATGCAAAAAACCATTGTATAATATATGATATTTTTTTTTGATATTATGATAATATCTGATATTTTTTTTTACTTTTTTTGGTTTTTAATAAATAATGAGTTTAATATATATGTCAAAAATAAAGATTTTTGTAACAAGTAAACGCTATCAGTTATTTTCACGTTATATTGGTGTTTTATTTTTATGTTTGCATCATAAATTGTGTACACTTGATCAATTCCTTTCAAATGTTGAAATCTATCCATTATGTTCACCTGCTATATTTATCTGTTATATTCTAAGTTATACTTTTTCTTCCTGTTCCAAATGAAAAAGAATCTGCTATATATATTAACAAGCAAATATAATAATAAAACAAATATTATTTAATTACAATAAGAAAATTATGAAGGCTATAAAAATTACTTATAAAAATCATAGCAAAATAGTCATGACAAATTCCAATTTTTTTGCATTTGTTCAGTATGTATTGATAGTACATAGATTCAAAGTGAGTTTGCATTGATATATCATATCATTAACCACTAACGAAATAATGACTGGATAAGGCATCTATAATATCAAAATTGAAGCCAAAACTATATTTTGGCAGCCATATTTGGAGGCCCTAATAACGATGCACTGAAAATTTTATTTTAATTCTAAAAGTAAAGACAATTTTTCAAAAAGCTAGAAAAAAAGGTGAAAGAAATTGAACACTAACAAAAGAAAAAATGCTAAATCAACAAAATAATAAAAATCTATCGAAAATGTCAAATTAATTCCATTATTCTTTAGATCATTTCTCTAGATTTTTATAATAATATTATAAAAATCCTAATATTAGTATCCTTTTTATTTCGTACTCTTTATTGGCGACAACATTTTATGCCAATATTATAGAAAAGATATAATATATAGAATATATTATATCTTTTCAAAAACGATTAAATGAATTTTAAGATGTATTTTTTTATATTCTCTATTATTTTGTTATCTTTAGTGGTGACAACAACTTGTACCAGTAGTAAACTTATATGTATTTTTTAAACAAGTATATATTCCATAAATTTGAAGGGGTCATTTGCTTATTTTCCTTTTTATTTTATATTCTTTAGTGGTATCAAAACCTAGTAGCAATGGTAATGTTATACTTTTTCAAAATACTTACAAATTCTCAATTAAATGATTATATATTATAAACCACACATGATTTAATGATATTTTTTTTGCAGGTTATTGTTTTTTGTTTTGTAATCTTTATTACTGTCAACATCTTGTACCCAATGATCAGGTTACAAATTATACATTTTAAAAATATTTATAAACTGCATGCCAAAATAACGCTAATATAATGCCAATATAATGGAAAACTGGTGTTATATTTGCTCAACTCTGTGTTATATTTTTTTTGTTATTTTGCTGTTAGTTTTTTAGTCTGTTTTTTTGACGTTGTTGTAACATCAATTGCTTTTTTATTTTATAACTAAATTTTATATATTCTTGATACAAGCGCAAACTATCTTGAAGTCACTATGTTGCATCAATCTATTCTAATATTGCATGGATAACTACATAGCATATATATACGGATAACTGGTGTTATATACAGAGTTATAACTGGCGTTATAACTCTGGCGTTTTATTTTTTTGACGTTAGTTTTTTCAAATTTTCAAAATTTACTGAAATTTTTTGGAAAATTTCAGTAAATTTTGAAGATTTTCAAAATAAGTAAAGTTATTTTACAATTAATGGGTAAAATTTTATGTCTTATTTAGGCAGATGTTATGGACAACTTTATGGTAAAATATTGTGAAGTAGATTATAAAAATTTTAGAAAGTCTTTGAAAAACACTTTTTTTGGTATTTAATTGAGTTTTTATATTATAACTTTAAGTAGCAACTACGATAATTTGTTTTTGATCCTGCTATTTGCTAAGCATATTGATGTTCATTGCCATAGAAAACTTTGTCCTAAGGCTTAACATAATTTGCATCCTTAAAGGGGATGGAGCATTTGTCATCATCTATTAAATTGGCTTTACTAACAAGTTACTGAAATTTTTTCTATTGACATATTGACAGCAATGTAAACCAAAGACATTTTAATTTCTTTAGACAAATTACTTTCAATAACTGGAAGATTATGAAACGCATTGAACAAAATATCATCTTGTATTACATAATTACATTTGTAACACAAATGGCTCAATGATACTTTTAAAATATTAGCAGTGATACCAATATTTAGACATAAATTGTATTTTTATTGTCAACTTTTTGTAATATTTGCTGAACATTTATAAAATAAGTACCACCTGATCTTTGCCAAAGTTTCTCAACATTTATGAGAAAAAGCACGAGAAGTATCTTTGATTAAATTTTTTAGTCTATGAACTTGTTTTACAGGAGCTATTTTTTCAACCATATCAGCCAAATTTAAAAGAAAGTTGTTTATCATTGTTTAATGAAAAATACGATATTTATCTCTTGTACAAATATCTTCATAAAGTCTTTTAACTTTACCAATTATAAAAAATGTGATAAAAATAAATAAAAACACATCAACATTTTTTATGGGCGGATGAGTTTAAAGCAGCTTTAGCCTCATCACAAAATACTCTTAAACAAGTTGACACATTTTGACATTCAACTGGTTTAAGAAAAATTGCAGTTTTATTAAGTTAGACTATTTTACAATAGCATATTTGTTAAATTGAAAAGGTTTTTTAAGATCTGACCATTATGCCATTCTTGAAATACCTTTGTAAGTAAAACATAGTTCTTGGCATTCTTCTGTTAGCCAATTGTTGCGAATAGATTTTATTAAATAAACTAAGTCATATAGAAAAAATTTTTTATTATTAGTGCACCAAGTATTACAAAGATTAAACATTCCAAAAGACTTTTTATTAAATTTATTGTCACTAAGAATAGCAACAACAGAACTTTACAAGTAAAAAATAAGATAAAATCATTAAACCCAAAACTATTTTTGCTAATTCATTCGAGGAATTTACAGATTTACCATAAATGTTACCTCCTGTATATGTTATTTGTGGTTTAACATAAATTCATCAACTAGTAGAATAAACTGTGTTTGAGAAATACAACATTTTTCAAGACAAAGCTTTAAAAAATCATTATCTCTAACATTTCTAACTTTAGAAGTCAACTTTGTTATCAAAGATATACTTGGTAATTCAAAGTCATCACGTAATCGAGAGTAAACGGTTTTCAACAATGAAAAGTACTCAAATGCCCTAGCAACCATATCAGGAGAATACTTTTTTTCACCAATAAACATTAAGGAGTTCATATTTAAATCTGTTCAATAATAATATTTTTCTTGCTATGAATTGGTAAAGAATTCAGATAGTGTATTGCAGCATGGAGACGACTAATGCAATCAATAATATTCATATGATTGTAAGAAAAAGGTTTTATGGTGCACTTAACACCACAGTGATAGCTATCAAAGGATAAATCATTTTTTATTTTCAAAATAAACTTTGGAACACCCAAGTTGTCCAATATATCAGCAGATTGAAGATGTAAACAGTTTTTATTAATTTTTTATACTAATGAGAATGAAAAAGATATAGTTTTAGACATTATTTTATTACACAAATCTTCAAAAGAAGAAATATTATCCACTTCTACAAAAGCTGCTATTTCATCAGGAAAAATACTTCTTAAAGATAGCAATAATTTAGTAGTTGGTCAGAAATGTACCATATTACAAACTATTAATTTGAAAATTATACTTTTGTAGCTTTTTTTGAAGGTTTGTAAGTGTCACCATGTATAACAAGTATCACCATGGATTAAACTATTTGTTTGTGATTTAGTAATTATAAAATTTATCTTAAACAAGATGATCTTTTAAATGCTTGGTAAAAGTGGTTGCTTAAAGTTAACATGGGATCAAGAATAACACTAAGAAAGATTATGTTTTTTATTGCATATAGTTTGATGGCAAAACTTAAGAAATTTTAAATTTAAGATAATTAAAATAATGAGTTAAAAATTTTTTTTTTCTTTTTTTTAAATTTACAATAATATTTTTTAGTTAAAAAAATATTAATTTAATTAATTTAAGTGTGGTAAGCTAGAATGATTGTGATAAATAACATATGACTTAATGACGTGATATGATTTCTCTAATCCAAAAAATATGAAAAAGTCTTCTATGGTTTCCATTCCAGTTTTCTATGATTTTAAAACTTTTTTTAGTTTACAAACTTTAAAAGCAATGAACAATCAGGAAAACAGTAACCATTTAAAAAATCCATAAAAAGTTACCTCAGCACAACCATTGTTTCTTAACCCATTAAGCTGTTGTTTGTATGTACCCCAACAAGTTCCTAATACAAAAAATCCACAAAAGTCATCAGCATTTAATTTTGGATGAAATCCAAGATGCACATTATCTTTATATGTGTAAGACCAGCTCTATTTAAATATAAAATACTTTTTTTAATCTCTATAAAATAAAATTTCCAAAAAAGATGTATGTTTCAGACAAAAGAAAAAAAAACAACAATATAATAAAACAAAAAGGCGTTGTTCTTAAAATAAGTAAGTAATAAGTATAGTAATAAGTAAGTATTGTTATTATTGTTACTTTTTTATTACACAACTATTGTTACTAATAATAAGTAATAATAATAAGTATAACAAGTAGAATAGATAGTGAATATTAAGTCATAAAAAAAAGAATTTAACCGCAGTTGTGAAATAATTGATTTTTTTTGTTAAAGATTGTTTAATAGTATATATATATTTTAAATTAAAAAACTTTAAGTTAAATATGATTTTGAAAATTAAAATGTTAAATTTAGTTTTTAAGGAATTTTAAATAGTAAAATGTGGAATCTAATTTTTTTTTTTAAAGTAAAATAGTTTTGCAATATTTAATTGTTTATGCGACACAAAGATCGCAAAATGTGACCAACGGAGCCGTCCAGTTACGTAGACCTGGGAGATGTGAAAACAAAAACAGATTGTAGATGGTGTCATTGAATAAAAAATAAAAATCATAAGAAAACATAAAATGTGTGGCAAGACTTTTGTGAAGTAGAAAAATGAAAAATAGAGGATAAGGAGGTATGGGGAGAAACAACTAACGCTCTAGTCACTCTAAGTGTTGAACATATGCAACAAAGAACAAATATTTGATATACTGATTTTAGAGACTGTTGATGTCTAGAGGTGTGATGATGTATTGCATTAGTATGTACCGTTTGGTCGTCTAGTATGGTCTCGTTATGTTTTCGTTCACTTTCAAATCGGGTGAATAGAAAGCTAAACACACTCACTCCTTGCGTTTATGGGCTAGCACATCAGAGCCAGACGTAAGACCTACATAATGGATTTCAATTGATCGAATGCACACACTAGTCATCGTAGGCCACAAGCCATCGCTCTTAGTCAAAAGAGCTACTGCCCCGTGCTGGTGTGGAATGATGTACTATGGAGTGAGATTTTAGATCCGAGCACATAGCCAGCAAGTGCTGATCCGACGTGCATTGTGGAGCTTCCGAATGAACGTGTGCGTAAGTGTTAGCGTAGCCATTAGGTTATTGGGCGCCGTAACCACATCCAGCGGTATAGCGTAATGTCCGTTTTGTCGTTGTAGTGTACATTGGAAAAAGTTGGGGCTCACCAGCCACAAAGAATAAATTTGTTTGTTTATGCAACACAATGGTCGCAAAAAGTGACCAACGGAGCCGTCTAGTCACGTAGACCTGGGAGATGTGAAAATAGAAGTAGATTGTAGATGATGTCATTGAGTGAGAATCATAAATGAATGTAAAGACTATTCTGCAGGAGGAATAAAATGTTAGGTCTCAGGGATAGGGTGAACAATAACTCACGTTCTAGTCATCCTAAACAAATGATAAAACAATGTTTAGCAACCATGGCTAAAATTATCACACTATACAAAAACAATAAAATAAAATAAGTAGATAACAAAATAATAAGAAAAATGATCAAAAATGATAGTACGGGCAATATAAAACGAAAAAATAGGCTATTAAATGTGCTACTATTTATGGTCTAAACTCTAGATAATAAACTGAAAACTGATAATCACCTGTGTGAGATAAAAGTATATAAATGTCGTTAATGTAACAAATTCATAATATAAAGCTCACAAAGCGCTATAATACATGGGTGTAAGAGGTAAAAAAATGTTGGTGCCATGGTAACCAATCAGAATTAAGTAGTGGATAATGGTGATCCCCCTCCTCAGGAATGCACTGCGATCACAAATGACGTTGAATTTTAAATAGTAAAATGTGGAATCTAATTTTTTTTTACAAGTAAAATAGTTTTGCAATATTTATTAAAGATGACATTTTTTTCTTATCATTTGCTAATTAATTACGTAAAAACGTTAAAACAAAGTAGAATAGTAAGATACCTGACCACTTGCAATGTGAAAAAGAGCAAAACTTGACAATGGACGAGCATAATGATCACCACATTCAATTTCATTCCAAGGGCTACGTCGGGTACCATCATAAAAATAACGTGTCTTTTCAAGTACTTAAAAACAAGGATTTTAAATTTACATAAAATGAAACAAAAAAATAAAAAATTCAAACTAAAATCTTGCCTTACTTAATATTCTGTTTATGCTTTTAAAAAAATTTAGATCACTAAATTATTTATGTATTATTTATTACTATTTATGTATTTATTACACCTATTCTTCATTTAATTTCTAAAAACTTCTAAAAAAACAGCTAAACATACCATCTAAACCTTCTTTAGTCAATCCTTCCTCAATAAGCATAGCAGCAAATGGATAAATTACGCCACTCCACGCAATCTAAAGAAAGAGAAACAAAAGTATTTAAGAAGAAAAAAAAAAGAAATGTAAAAAAATTTATACTGGAAAATATATGAAATTTTCACCTCTGATGTATAATATAAAGGGCTAGCTGGTTTTGTGCCATCATCCCATACACCTATAACCCATCCACTATCTCTTTGATCACAAAATGCTCTGGGAGATTGAGTTTCTAAAAATTTAAATAATCAAAAATAAACTAATAGAAATCATATTTAAGACTATGTTAAATACTGTCCTTATTTCTATTGTAGCAGTAGTTTATTGTATACTCTATTCTTTTGTTGTTGCCAACAAACTTAACTTCTAGCTGGAAACCATTTAATTTTGAACTGACCATTTAAAGTAATTTTAACAGTGCTCAAAAGAGTATTATTTATTTTTAAAACAAAAAATCTCAAATTTTAAAATTATTGAGAACTTCAATTTCCTTCAGGTCTGTTTTTTAGGAAAAAACTAAAAAATATTCTTATTAATTAACAACTAAATAACTTGCATCTTTTATTAATAAAGATAAAGGTAAAAGATAAAGGTGCAAAATTAGGTTTATCAAATATAGAAAAATTTTATAAGTTGAATTTCTGATTCTAATTATTGCATTGTTACAAAAGATAACTTTGAAGCAGCTATGCATCAAGTTACCTGTATTTTAAAAATTCAATTTTATATTAAGATTATAATAGAGAAGAAATTTAATTTATTAGATTATGCAACACTAACTGTTAAACTAGCAACCAAAGAAAACATTTTAGAAGTAGTTTTGATCAAAATTACTCATCAGCTCAGTTTCAAAATCAAGCAGTGTTTGGGAGATGAATAAACCAATTTTAGTTAAAATTAGATCTTTAATTGAGTTAAACTCTCTTAGAAATGCGAAAAGATAAGGTCAATTAAACCTTTCTCATCACAAAATTTGGTTTAAGCTGAATAAGATTTTAGTTCATTTTTTAAAATATATAGATAGGTATACTAGATTTTGCAATGACAGTTGGTATGAAATTCACAAATAATTATAATGGTTTTTACAGAAGAAAATTCAGAAAAGCAAACCAAAAAAGAAATTTACTTGAAAAAAATTATAAAAACTCTAATGGCAACTTAAGAGATTTAATATATCAAATATCTTGAGTTTTTTTTTTTTTAATTTAAACATATTCACTTAATTAATGTATTTACACTACAGTTATAGGGGCTACTGGTTTTATTGTTAAATTTAATTTTTTTTTCTTTCAAGTATTTTTGTGTTGTTTAGGGCTAAAGCCCTTGCTTAACCAAAACACAAGCCTTATATATATATTACATATTAAAAAAATTACAATTTTTTCCATCTTAGATTAAAAAAATTACTTGGATCAAAACTTGGAACAAAGTTTCTTGTATAAGTATATTTTAGATGTGACTTGATATGTTCTTGTGGTAGCAAGTAACCAAGGTTGAGAATGTAAGCCCACCATTGTCCGTACATCCCACCAATAAATGTACCTTAAAAATTGAAAGAAATTTTATTTATAAGTTTTACAGAAATACATTCATACATGTATATAATTAAATCTTCTGCAAATTCATAAAATAAACACACACATATATATCAGGGGCTATCTGACAGCGTTGACTATATTTGGGGGCCACCCAAATTAAGAAATTGAGGACCTTTTTTTTTTTAAATATCAAATATGGTTTTTTTCAAAAAAATGCCTACATATGGCAATGTTTCCACCAAATTTCCTTATGGCAGCCGCCTACACAGGGGGTACTGCCGCCCAAATTATTTTCCTAGAATAGCCCCTGTATGTATGTATGTATGTATATATATATATATATATATATATATATATATAATATTAAAAAATTATATATATATATATATAAAAATTTAATTTATTGCATATTAAAACAAGCAAACAAAATAAATTTTAAAGATAGTGAGAAATCTAGAATTATCTTATTATAATCAATAGTACAAAACTAAAAACTTCTTTAGCAAGCTAAAAAAAAGTAAGACCCTCTTACAGCTTCCTAAAACATTATATGGATGAGCAGGGTCCATGACATGTGTATACCATTTTCCGTTGGTAAAACAAGCTTTATCTAAGTTAACAGTACCAAGATTAAAGCAATCTCTGCAAACTTTTGCAAAATCCTTCAAAATAAATCATACCAAAAAAAAAAAGAAATAATATGTTTATATATATATATATATATATATATATATATATATATATATATATATATATATATATATATATATATATATATATATATATACATACTTGTATTTTTATATATAAAAACATAAATATTTATATACATAAATGCATAAATATTTATATGTATAAAAACATAAATATGTATATATATATATATATATATATATATATATATATATATATATATATATATATATATATATATATATATATATATATATATATATATATATATATATATATATATATATATATATAAGCATATATTTTCATTTGCTTACAGCCTAAATATCAAAAGTTTAATTTGACTGTTAAAAAAGTTTGCATATAGTACATTTTTCTGATGATTGAAGTGGGACTAATAAAATCAAATAAAACGCTATTACCTATATTTTTTGTTTAGAGCAACGTATAACAAAATAAAAGTTATAAATAAATGTGAATTTTATGATTTGATATTAAAAGTAACTTAAAAGAAAAAATCTTAAATTAAGAAAAAAACTATTCTCCACGTTAATGTAAGATAATTTTGAATGTTTTTTGTTATGTTTATTGAATCAGATCTATTGTAAAATTATTTGATAACAATTTAATAATCAAACATTAATTTTTTCTTTTATATTTAGTGCATTTATTTTATTTTTATTATCGTCGTTTTTTAATAGTTTTTGTTGTTTTCTTAAATTTTGACTATTGTCTTTAATTACTTTCTTTATAAAATATTGTTATTTTAGCTAAAATTATTGTTACTATTATTATCATTATTACATTAATTAGTTTGATGTTGCTCTGTTAATGTAATATTCTTTGTTTATATTTTATTTCCTTCTTTTTTCTATACTTAAATTATTTTTTTATACTTAACTCTTTTACTTAGTTTATAATTCTTTTTCTTAATATTATTATTGTTATTATTATTACTATTTTTATTATTATTTTATTAAAATTATTATTATTATCATTATTATTATAATTAATTATATACTTATAAAAACCATTTTTTAAAGTGTTTACTTGAGATTAGTACTTCATTACTATTTGAAAATACCCATGAAAATTTATTTTTAGAATATATAATATTATACAGTGCTGTAAAAGTTGCTGAAATAATTCCTTAAGATCTTCCATCTGGAGATATTAATGAAACTGATCCATCTAATTTTGATATTGAAAAAAATTATTACTCCTATTGAAGTTGAATAAGGTTGATGGATGATGAAAACTGTTTACTTCAGATAATAAATTGGCTGGTAATGATGTTAAAAATAATAACTTAGATTCTAATTTGAATATGACATTAATCAGGATAGAAACTGGAAGAAGTTACAAAAGTCTATAAAGTTTATCTTAATGTTTATCTTTGTGACATTTATATAATTTAAATTTACAACATACAATGTTAACTGTAAATATTTTAGACATTTTAAGTTAGTAAATGAACACTTTGATGAAGGCAATAATCTTGTTGATTTCAGAATGAAAAACTTTGACCAAAATACAATAGATTCTATTCTATATCATAATTAATTGGTTTACAATATCAAATAAAGTACTAAATATTAAAAAAAGACCTAATTGCATTTATTGAAACAAAATTTGTAATGAAATATCACTAACTTTATGTAAAAACTTTGGAATACAGAGCCAGATTTTTAAGTACTGTCTGTTTCTTCTACAACATTTCAGCTTTTTACAGATACTATCCATATTTTACAGATTACACCTCTATGTTAATAATAAAACCTCATATTTACATAGATATACACCTCCATGTTAATAATACCCTACACATTTACATAGATATACACCTCCATGTTAATAATAACACCTTATATTTACATAGATATACACCTCCATGTTAATAATAACACCTCATATTTACAGATACTATCTATATTTAACAGATACACTTTGAAGAAAAAGCTTATAAACAAATCAAAAAAACGTTTGTAGAGTTATTCAACATGTCAAAAAATCAGTATTGATGAGAGTATGATTCTTTTCAAAGAATCATACTAAAAAACTTTACACACAAACAAGAAGTATCTTCCTCAAAGATTTGAAAACTTTACACACAAACAAGAAGTATTTTCCTAAAGATTTAAAAAGAGACAAAGATTTAAAAAGAGGAGATTTTGATTATTTAAAGTTTTTTATTTAAGTTATTAAGGCTCTCAAAGAAAACCAAAAAGTTATAATTACAGAGCACAGGATAAAATCTTTAACCAGGAAGCTCACGCCTTCTTCCTTACCAATGTCACTTTTTAGGCTTGAGCAGATATCAAATCCTTAAACCTCTTAGCTATGTTAAATGTTGATGGACTCTAAGTGGCGTGACAATATGCCCTTGCATGTCATACCCATTTTCAAAAGTATTTATGCAACTATAATGAATCTACTATTGTTAGTATCGAATATTTTTTGGTGTTTAAACTTTATGCAGAGCATATGTAAGCAATGAGAAAATACGCTATAGCAGTTCAAAACAATCCCAATCGCTACTAACACAACTACTAATCACTACTAATACAAGCCAGAATGAAACCAAACAATTTAGTTTAGCACCCTTTTCAGTTTAATGAAAAAACTGAAGTACACATTGCCATTTTTGTGAAACTAACCTTGGAAGACGTGAACTTTACTCAAAAGAAAAGGTTAAGTCAAAACCTCATTTTAAATACTTACAATGTTTTTAAAATAACTTTTATTGTGTGACAAGACTTCTACTTCAGTTTCCATGGTAACTGACCCTGATACAAAATTAGTGCATATCAGTTAATGATACAAAATTAGTGTTAGATCCAAACATGGATAACTTTGAAAAATGAAAGTTATCTTTGTGAAACTTTAAATTAAAATAACTTTCAAATTGATTGAAATAATAGCTACAATTTTCAGTATTTTCTTGCAAAATGACTTTAACCTATCCCTAAAAATATAACGAAAATCCAAAAACTCAACTAATACCAAATGCTGATTTTGCCTTATTCTTATAAAAAACAGCTCTTAAATCTCACACTGTTAGAGTAAAAAGAAGCTACAAAAAATTACCATATCATTTTGAAGTTTTGCCATTTCTTCAGTAGCCCTAAAAAAAAAAAAAAAAAAAAAAAATAATAAAAAGTATTGATTACACTAAAATTAAACACTTTCATCAAATCAGATATTGATAAAAAAAAATATTACCTTAGTGCACATAAATAGAGCAAACCAATGAGCGTTGAATACCCATATGTTGCAACATCATAAGTATTTGGTTGTGGACCATATATCATTCCTGTTTAAAAATTATAAACACAAATTTAGTAAGTTGTTAACGGAGTGAAATTTTATTCAAAGAGAGCACTGCCATATAACAAACTCATAAAACCCCTAACCATTGTTTTTATTGACATCATATAAAATACCATTTAGCCCACAAAATCTTTCCACAACCCTGGGAACAGGTTAGCCCCACCCTATGCTAATATAGTAACTTTTAAATTTTTATATCCAAATTACCCCAATAATATTTTATACATCAAACATTCATTTTTAGATCATTAGGAAAACAAACCAAAATATGACAATATTATTTCATACAAAGTCAAACATAGATTTTAAGAGGTAGGGAGCGGAAACAGGAGTGCAAAAATAGCAAACATAATAAAAGAGGGAACTTTAGCAGATGCTAACTTTGTAATGGATTATATATATGGTTTCTATGAGAGGTCAGTATAAACTTTTTTGGTTGCTATGTAACAATGCTTTCAAAACTTTGAAAAATTGTTGTTTCTTAACCAGCCATGATAATCAATAGCAATGACATCTCTTGCATTATTCAGTGACTCATTCTAGTTATAAAAAATTATGAAACAATTTCATTCTAGAAATGTTTTTTCATTCTGTTTACCATTTAGTCCACTATTCAGGGGCCACTACAGTCAAAGTGGTTGCTTTTTTTATTTATTCATTGTTACAATCTTCTCCCAATCCTTTAACTCCAAAACTTGATGAACAATCAGCTACAAATTGAATGGAGAAACAAGTTGAGCACAATATGGCACTGTTAATACTCCGATAATTTACATTTGACTAGCATAGACAGTTGAAAAGTTACTTAGAATGTAGGAAACCTAACTGTTAGCCTGTTTTAGAACTATTAAACTGAATTTTAAAGCTGTATCTCATTAGGAGATAACAGAGAGAGTTGCACAGCCACTACCACAAGAAAGCACAAGAAAAACCCTTAAACAGAGTTAAAAAAAAATCTAGCTTACGCTATTCTATTTAGAAAACATTGTAACTGGTAATTCAGAATACCAATTTTTAAATATAAAATATTTAAATATATATTTGAATATCAATTAAAACCATCAGGCAACAAGTTACTTTGCATCACAACAGTTGTAGCCTTATGTTTCTCAGCCTGTAAAAATCCACTTGGAAACAATAACAACAAAAAACACTTATTTAGGAAATCCAATTGTATAATCCAGACATTGCTCTGTCTGTCAACTCCTAATTGATAGTTCGATAGTGCAACTCTTTTACGGTTGAGAAACACTTTACTTCATACAACTAATTAAGAAGATTTAATTAGGAAAGTCTTAACCTGACAACCATATAATATAGACATTGCTTAGTCCAAGTGCCTCTTGTTGATAAGCTGTGCGTTATCAATCAAAATCTCTTCTAATTGATAATGCACAAATATTACTTTACTTCATAAAACTTTAAAAGTGATTTTGTGGATTTATTGATTTGTGGATTGCTTTAAAAGTCTTTTTTTTTTAAACAAAGTTTGTAGTTTTTTGCAATAAAGTTTTTTATGAAATTGCAATGAATTAATTTACACTCTTGATACAAGTTATAAAAATAGTGTCATATTAACGTTAAACATTTCTGAAATAAAAAAAAAAGCCAACCATTTTTATCAGTATCCATAACATCAAGCCATCGATTCATTAGTAATTTAATTGGATTCCAAACCGTATTGAACCAACCTTTAGATGCACCTTGACGAATCTGAAAAAATATTAAAAATCACACTAAGTTTTTAATACATATTTTTTACAGCATACAATTTTTAGTGTTTAAATAAAACAATAAAATCACCTCTCTGTAAGTTTTAAGAACTGTTCCTAATTCTCCATCAACACAGATCATACATGAAGCAGGATCAGTTGAGTAATTTTCCCATGTTGTCCAAAGTCGTCGCAATTCAAGTGGACATGGACTACGACTAAATTGAAAAATTTAATGAAAAACTTTGATGAAAATTTAGTCTCACTATTGTATATATTTACACTACGTAAAAAGATAAATGAATATAAAACAAAATTCATTAAGTTAAATTACCTTGGTACTACACCATGTGGAGTAATTTGAAAAAGCAAGTCAATCTCCCGCATTGTCCTTTCAAGGTCTGGATACAAACTATAAATTTAAAACATTTTACAAATAATGACTAGACCTGATTAAAACAATGCTGCAATTTTAAGTTACAGAATAAAAATCAAAACTAAAATATATATATATACACATATTTACATATATATATACCTATAGAATTATTTATATTTATATATATGTATATATATATATATATATATATATATATATATATATATATTTATATATATATATAAACGAGTCAAAGTAAATTTATGACATATTTTTAGTTTTGAGATATTGAATTTATAAATTGCAAAACCATTCAAAATCAAGTCACCATTATAAAAATAACACTATATTTATTTATTTACTAATATTTAAGATATAAAAAAGTTATCTTGTCAAGATAAACAATAAGTTATCTTATCAAGACATCAAACCTTTATAACAACTTGAAAAATACAAGCTTTATAACTTTATATTAGAAGTAAGGTCAAAGTGGACTCTGCTTTTTTTCCATTGCAAAATGTTTATAATTTTCTTTGTTCCTATTTAATAAGGACCAATTTTCTTATATTTTAAACTGTAATATCTTGAATTATCAATCAAGATATAATTTAAAAGACTAATTATGAGATAAACATAATAATTTCCAAAAATAAAATATGATTCATAGTTCAGCCTGGACTTGCATCAACCCAACTCACTATAGATTTTGAATATGGTTATAAGCCCATATTTTGTGATGCTCATTTTAGGATGTCAATTTTACTTTTTTTGAGCGAACTTTGTACTACTAAGCTTATGTGTTTAGTCAATGTCTTGCTGATTCTTGTTTTATTTAAATGCAATTTTTTTGATTTGAATTTGCAAAAAGTTTGAATTGTTTCAAATTTTTGTAAATGGTCATGAAAATTGCTGATGAATATGCTGAAAAAAAAACTTTCTACTTGCTAACAACATCAATTCTAAGTATATTTTTTATTTTAATGTGGTTAAGGGTGAACTTTTTTCCATTTATATACTGTTTATAGGTTAGACCATTTTTTAAATCATAAATGACCCAAAATCTGATGTCAAATGAACTTTGATAGTAAGTCCTTATTACTTTTAAAAAATTATTATGAAACATTTAAAAAAATGTTTTAGAGCAGTATTTCAACAAATAAAATTGCGTTACAAAAAATAAGGGTTATTAAATACAACTGTGTTACAATATGTAAGGGTTATTAAATAAAATTGTGTTACAATATGCAAGTCATAATTCTACTTAATAGCAACTGTATTTGTATATTTTCTCCAAAAATAAGATTTTTTTAAGACTTACAATGCAAGTGCCATTTCAAAATTCAACACATGAGTGCAATTAAGTGGACATGAACCAGATGAATTATAACAACCTACCAAAATAAAATTAAAAAACAAATCAAAACACGCAAAAATGTTGTGTCTAAACCTAACATGAGAATAAATATAACCTAAAGCCATCACAGATAAATATTTTATTATGAATTCATAAAGGATGCTTTATGCAAGTGCACGAAGACATGTTTGTATGTATGTAGGTATGTATGTATGTATATATGTATGTGTGTATGCATGTGTATATGTATGTATGTATGTATGTATGCATGTATGTATGTATGTATGTATGTATGTATGTATGTATGTATGTATGTATGTATGTATGTATGTATGTATGTATGTATATATGTATGTATGTATGTATGTATGTATACAAAGATACATAAATACAAAGATATTTGTATGTATGTATGTATGCATGTATGTATGTATGTATGTATGTATGTATATATGTATGTATGTATGTATATATGTATGTATGTATGTATGTATGTATGTATGTATGTATGTATGTATGTATGTATGTATGTATGTATGTATGTATGTATGTATGCATGTATGTACGTATGTGTATATATATACATATATATACACGTTTATAGGTATATAGATATAAAGATGTATGTATATACATATCAGTTGAACTCAAAAAAACTTTAATCATTAATTACTCAAACTATTTAAAAAAATTTTTAAATCTATTTTTCACATGGAAGCTAATGCATGGTTGTTTGATTGTAATAGTAAAATGTATTGGTTATCATTGTTATTGGATTTAAATAAGTAAACAAATATAAATTAAGAAAATAGTTGAAGAAATATTTCTTCAAAATCCTTTCCTTATCACAAGTTGACATTTCAAAATACTTTTAGACCCTCAGTTGGATTTATTTTGCAGCAATAATAACACTCAATCTATTGAAAAAGAAGCTGAAAGTGGAAAAAATAATGGATTTAAAGATAAATATGAAACAAAATCTATTATACTGTATATAAAGGCAAATCCATGAGTGGTATGAACAAAATAAGGTCAAACTTGTACCTAAGGAAGCTAATGATGTCAAGTACTTGCAAAAATATTAAGTTTCTATCTAAGTGTCTGATCAAAAATAAAAAAATTATTGAAATAAATAATTTAATAAACTTCATTGTGTCAAAATTTACAAAAAAAAATTACATAAGTCTGTTAAGCAGTTTTTGAGTAATTAACAATTAAAGGCTGCTGAATTTCATTTTGTTTAACCAATAAATATATATATATATATTTTTTAATTTACAGCTGTAATAATAGAATTTTATATATAAATATTCACCTTCAAATGCATACATATATCCATCCATATGCCACATGAATGTTTGTGAACTTGAAAGAAAGGAGAAAAAAAACAAATTATTTTTATCATACTTAGATGGCTCTGAACTGAATCATCACTCAATCTTTGTTTATTGTTTGAAAATAGATCTTAACAATAAGACATTTATTAAATTGTTATATTGGTTAAACTACTCATTTTAAATAAATTTTTTATTACTATTTTGTAAATATTTTATCCATGTTTTTAGTTACTAATTAAAAAAAGCAAAAATAAGTTCTTACTTTAAAACTGATACTCTACCAGCAGCACTATCAATCAACTGCCATGGCAATGTAGAGTTAAACATGCTATCACGAAAATTGTAAGTAAGTTTGCGAAGATCTGCCAAGTGGGTTACTGTATAATTTATAACCTAGAAATTTCAAATAGTAACATATTTATTTATAAAAATTTATATCATAATTTTTATCTTAATAATTAATTTATAGTAATGAGAAATAATTAGAAGAAAAACAAAGAATTTTTCATAAAATGAAAAAGACAACATTATATAAAAACAATTTCAATTTACTTTGTTAAAACTAATTACTTTTGACAGATGTCAGAAATTAGCAAGCTTAACAAATTCATTTTTGAAGATTATATGCGTAAATCTCAATGACTGTTACAAAGAATAATAAAAAAAGAATTTTAGCAACAAAAAAATTCTCTGTTTTATTTTACTGTTAAAGCATTTTCTAATTGTTCTTGTTGATTAACCTACCTTCTGTCAAATCAAAGATGAAACCTGATATTATACCAGTTTTCTGCTGCAATAACTATATATATATATATATATATATATATATATATATATATATATATATATATATATATATATATATATATATATATATATATGTATATATATATATGCGGTAGTGGTGTAGTGGTTAAGTGCTCGCTTCATAAGCGAGAGGTTTTGAGTTCGATACCCACCACGTCCCTGGTAGATCTGCGCTCAACATGTTTCTCCACGCAGCGGCCTTGTTCGTTAAGGTTCCTGTTTCGGAGTTATAGAGTTGAGAGAGGGTTATAGCCACTATTAAGTAGCCTCCTCATCTGTAGTGGCCTTCTTGGCCTTGAGGAGGTGAAAAACAAAAATATATATATATATATATATATATATATATATATATATATATATATATATATATATATATATATATATATATATATATATATAGTTCTAAAAATTGTTGCATTTGGGAGTAAAAATGATTCTTTTGCCAACAAATACGTCACTTTTAATTACTTTTGACTTTTGCCCCAATTTTTTTTTTAATAAAATGTTTTTATTTTAATTTCTTTTACTGTAAATTATGCGTGGAGTGTTACTACATTGACTATCATATAGCCTGACTTGCAACAGAGTGCTGCTACATCAACTGACAAATAGCCTGACTCGCAACAGAGTGCTGCTATGTTGACTGACAAATAGCCTGACTTGAAAAGGAATGTTGCTACAACGACTATCTTATAGCCTGACTTGCAAGTGAGTGCTGCTACATCGACTGAGGGTTTGGTTGGGGCAGGCAGTCTATCAAGTAATAAAAAAAAATTCTGGTCTTGCATTTTATTTTATTTTTTTGTCAACAAAATACGGAAAAACTTTCTGATAACCAGTTAGGAGTTATATATATATATATATATATATATATATATATATATATATATATATATATATATATATATATATATATATATATATATATATATATATATATATATATATATATATATATATATATATATATATATATATATATATATATATATTTGTATAGGTATAGATATAAAATATATTTGAGGTTAAGTATTTTGATGCGATAATATGAAGACTTTTGCACGTGTTACAGTGCTCAATATTATTAAATAATAGAGCTATATTATTTATATATATATATTTTATTTAGATGAACAAAAACAACTGATTAGCGGGACTTAAAGTTTCATGCCTTAAGAAAATTATTAGCCATTAATACCAACAAAAAAGGTAAAGAAACCAATACAAAAACATAAAATTAATGTAGAATGAGTTCTGACATGATAAACAAATCTAAGTAAAAAAAAAAAACAGAAAACAAAAGAGCAGTTATAGTTTACTAGTCTTCTGTGTCAAATAAAGATAATTAGAAATTTTTTGTCATTTTTGTTCTGTATCATTTCCATACTTAGCTGATGCAAATGATTCGAGATGGTTTGAGTATCATAATTTAAATGGTGTATGACCAATGCCAATTACGTGTGGTTTTTAAAATTATGCTTATGCTTGCAAATATAAATTAATCAATAACTGGAAAAAAACAATAAGTCCACAAATCTTGATTTTATAGGAAAGACAATAAAAACTGTTTATATATATCATTAAAAAAATATTCTTAAAAACTGTTCATATACAGTACTGTGAATAAGTTTTAGACCACTTACATTTTTTCAAAAAATCCCGGATAATTCTTCTCTAATATTTAAGTTTGTATTTCTAAATTATTAACTTATTAAAACACAATGTTTCACACAAAATATGGAACAATTACAAACCTTTTAATATCAAACTTCATAAAAACTCTTAATATTTACTATGTCCTCCTTTTGCCTCAATCCCAGCCAATATTCGCCGGGGAATAGATTCATACAAATTAGTTATAAAATCCTGGGGTATGTTGTGCCTTTCTCTTTGAAGTACTTCAAAACATTCTTCAGCATTTCGGGGAGCATGTTCGACCTTCTTTCTGTCCAGGTAATCCCAAATATGCTCAATTATATTCAAAACTGGACTCTGGGTAGGCCAGGTCATCAATTCCAATACTCCTTCCTCTGCCATTTCATTTAAATAACTTTTTGCCACTCGGGAACAATGTTTTGGGTCATTGTCCTGCTGCAGAATAATATTATAACCTATTAGTCTCATTCCGGATGATACAGCATGGTGCCTTAGGATATCCACATAACGTTACCAGGTGAGTTGCCCCCCTATTTTGATCATATCATTTACTCCAGATGAAGATAAACAGCCCCAAACTTGTAAAGAGCCTCCTCTGTGTTTAATAGTAGGGTTTAAACACTCAGACTGATAGGCTTCTTCAATTCTTCTTCAAACATATTGGCGTCCTTTCATTCCAAAAATTTTGAATTTGGACTCATCGGTGTACAGAGCCCGATTAAACATTTCCTGGGCCCAATCTTTGTGTTATTTTGCATATATAAGTCGTTATTCTTTATTGCCACACCGTATTAATGGTTTGCAAGTTGCAACACACCCTTTTAATCCTGATTTAAGTAGGTGCTGTCGAATGAAAGAAGAGCTGACATTTTTCCCAGTTGCTGTGTTAATGGCTTTTGCCAGCTCGGTTGATGCTTTTTTTGTATTTCTTAAAGATAAGGTTTTTAAATATTTATTGTCATCTTTTGTTAGCTTAGGAGGTCTACCACTTTTCTTTCTATCTTCAAGGGAGCTAGTTTCTCTGATTTCTGTAACAGCATTCTTCGAATATCCTGTTTTGGATATAGTTGTTACACATAGTAATTACACATTGTTTTAATAAATAAACAAACAAATCCCTCATGTTTCCTCATCACTTTTGTTTATTTATTCAAAATAATATATTCTTTCAACTTTTCTTATATATTATTAAACTTAAGTACGCTTTAAAAAAATTACATAGGAAAAAAATTGTAAATACGTCAAATTATACAAGAGGTCTAAAACTTATTCACAATACTGTATATAACTTGTTCAAAAGAATTTGTATCATAAATAATTTGGTTTGGCAGACATGCTCAACAAAACCTAACAAAAAAATTAATTTTAGTAAAGTTAGGACTTTACAAAAAGATAATATATTGTTTTTACAACTAAAACATTTGCATGCTTTGACAAAAAACTAAACCTAAAAAACTAAATTCCTATAAAAAATAATTTTATATCAACTTTTTAAAATGTAATACCAAAGTATTTTACAACATATTTAAAAAGTGAAATTTTTTATATTATGCGAAATGCTTTTTAAAGAATGTTAGCATTACTTTATTAAATAAAGTAACAAATTACTTCTAATGATTGTTTACAATGAACCTATTTTATTAAAATTATAAAGAATATTATAATATAATATAATTATATTGTAATATATATAAATAAATCTAAATATTATATATTTATATTATTTATTAATATTATTATATAATTTATTTATATAAAATCAATAATAAAATCAATTTTATATACTAAACTATTCATTTAAATTTAAAAATTATATATATACATATATATATTCCAATATAAAAAAGTAAATAATATATAAACAATAACAGCATTACTATTAAAATTATCATGATTAAAAATAAAAATTTGATTTGTAACTTTGAAGAGTTACAAACAAGATTGAAAACTTTATCAATGTTATTAACAATGTTCATTTATTCTGCATACACATCAAACGTGCAGAAATCAAGTGAGTATATGTTCTTATGGTTACTTGATTTTTGGTTTTTAAAATATATGTAAGTTTTTATAAAGATTATTTTTTGAATTGAGAAAAAATGAGATAAGAGAAATGAAATAAGTGCTGAACATAAAACTTATGCAAAATCCAACATCTGGCAAAAATGAAGTTGTTAAGCACTTTTTTCTGCAAGATACAAACAACAAAAAATCTAGTAATTAACTAACATAATTTGCAACAAAAGACAACATTAGATGGATGAAGAAGCTTTTGATCCTCATTTGGGTGACTCCTAAAATTAGGCAGCTACACAGTAGCAAAAATATCCTTATTTTTTTTTAAGATGATTAATTCCTATTTCATATAAATCTGCCTAGAGACACTTTTTTCTATTCAGATGAAACTAATAAAATACTTGAAAATGTTAAATAATATTTTAAAGCAACCTAAAGCAAATATTCAGGTTTTTGGTATATATTGCTGCATTACTCAAAGAAATAAGGCTATATTATATAATACAAATATATAATATTTTTGCATCATAAGGTTTAGCAGTAAATTATGCAGTCACAAACATTTGAATCAGATTTTATTCATTTCAAGCCTTTCCAGAAAGCGCGTGCAGTCGCATACCTTGTTCTTTATGTTTAAAGTAATTCTTTAAGACAACTTTACCCCGTTTTTATAAAGTAAAGAATTAGCTGCAAAATAAAGACATAAAAAACACAGAGAATAAAACAATACTCGAAGAATACTAAACGAAGTAGAAAATCTAAATTAAATAAACTAAAAAAAATTGAAAAGAAAAAAAAGAAAAATTTTGTCAAAAAAAATTATATATTAAAATATTTTAATTTTTCTTTTTTTTTTTTTTAAAAGGGCATTTGTTAATTTCCGCTACCAAAATCGATAAAACTCGAGTAAAAAAGCAGATAAGAATATAACAAAAATAAAAATATTTTTTGATATACAATTTATTTGCAACTTTTGTCAGTCAGTATATTAAGGAAACACTTTATTATTTTTGCTAGAAATACAAACAACTTTTAAATTCATTTTTCAAAAATATTTTTGCTATACTTTACTGTTTAATGCAATTTGCACAAAAAAGCAAGCAAATTTGTTGTTATTTATTTATTAATTTTCTAAGAAGTTTTTCATGTAAAAAAATGTAAAGTCATTAATATTAAATCATAAAATATTTGGTTGTTTTCACTACTCCTATTGAATAGTCTGCACTTTTGTTGGATTCTCCAAATTGTGCATTTAAATCCGATAGTTTATTTTCTGATGAACTATTGTCATTGATGATGATCCAAAAGTTTGTGGGCTAGTGCATTGATATTTTACTCAACTTTTTGAATGAAATTTTTAGGAGCTTATTAAAAACTTTTTTTTTAAGGTTTTTAAATACATTTTTTCAAAAAGAGCAATTCTTATATCCATTATCTCTAGTAATTTGTATTAGTGTTGGAAATTAGGCAATATATCGGAAACAATTTCAGACAGCCATCAAATGTGGTAAATACATTGATGAAAGAAACCATGCTATTCTATTAGAAAAAATTATTTTTTATTAATATTTCTTTTTTTAATTATTAAATTTTCTAGTTTATTTAATCAAAATTTGATATTTCGTTACAACTTTGTTTCCTTTTTTAAGTATTGCTTTTGTCTACTCAGCAGATGAGTTAGCTTTTTGCTGCGAATTATTGAAACGCTTTATAAGTTAAAAGATGCGAACTTAAAAGATGAGTTTTCTGAGAAAATTTATGAGAAAAAGCCTTTACATATACTCACAAAAGATTGGTATTTTTAGAACTTTTTTAAAATACTATCTTTTGTAACAATTTTATAAGATAAAATTTTACAAAAGATTTCGAATAATAAAAATAAACTTTCTTCCAAAACATAAAATTTTATTATTATTTTTAATCATTTAATTAAATTGTTTGTTTTTTTACATAGAATTTTTCCTATATTAGATATTCATACATAATTAGAAATAAACCATAATCGTTATTCATATGGTAGTTGAATAATAAACATTTCATAAGTTAAAGGCCTTGTTGGTCAAGATTAGTGTTTGTGAGATATAAAAAAAAAAATTTGGTTGTGTGTCCCAGGATATTAAAGTAGAGAATTCATTTAAAAGATATAACCACTCATTACTTGTTCAAATTCATTCATTTTTACAACATAAATATTGATTTTTTAATTAAAATTTATGAACACAAATTTTTATAACAAACTATAAAACAAACCATTTGTAAAAAACGAAATAATTACATCAATAATGGTTTTCCAAACAGTGCTGTAGTGAGTACCTATAAACATTGGTGTATTCGGGATGCTGACAAAAGGATCCCAGTCTTTGTACCTTGAAAAAAAATTAAATTTATTTAAACCATTTGAGGTTTTTAATTTCTAAAAGTATTAAAAAAGTGTGAAAACACTTCAAAAAATAATTTAACACTCTAAACATGATTGTAAATAAGAGTAAACCATTGTAGTAACAAAAATAAAAACTTATAAAAGTAATTAATCTATTAAATAAGAAGTAATCTTTTTAGAATTAATTTTGTTTCTGGTTATGAGAGAAAAATGTTTTCATTTTATATTGGATTTTTTCAAAATCTGCAGCCACAAAAAACAGTTGTAGAATGACAAAAGCTTTGCGAAATTGAGATTCATTTAAACTGAGTTAGGCAATTTTTATCAACATTATTGCTGCCTAATATTCTATCAAAATATAAAAAATAAACAACTGTATCAAGAAACTAAAAGAGTCCTGTCATGAATCTCTAATAAGTTAGTTTTAACTGCAGAAATATGCAATGATCAAAATTTTATTTACAAAAATTAATTAAAAATAGTTGCCACATATAAGGAACTTTCAAACATTTTTCCAAATACTTGTTTTCCTATTCTTATCTTTCTAATGTAAGAAATTACTTATGCTTATCTTTCTAATGTAGGAAACTTATGTTAACTTTTTTAAAGCAATATAAAATCAAAAGTAAAAAACTGTGAAACATTAAATATTAATAGTAAAATTAAAAATGGTTTGGGTTTAAAAATATGTAAACACAAAATAACAGTTCTAATATAGAAGTCTAGAAAACGTACTTGCAATTCTTATGTTTAATAAAATAACAAACATGATTAACCTATTTGGAAAATGCCATCCCAGCAGGAATGTAAAAGTCTAAAAAAATAATAAGTATTGAGTGAAATTTATTTTGTTTTTAAAATAGCTCATTCATTTCTACTTAAAAATAAAAGACCAAGAGACTGGATCAAATGTTATAATTAAAGTATATGGTCTTTTGCTCATAAAGTTAGAATAAAAGAAAAACTAAAAATTTAGTATATACAACTAAATATAAAGACCAGACCAAATAATCATAAAATAAAAACTAGACCAATTAATCATGAACTGCTCATACAACTATTTTGGAAACTTCTCCAAACTAACTCTAGTAAAACTTAAGTTTTCAAAAACTCAATTTTATTCTTATCATTTTATATTTTGAAAGTAATTAACTCAATATCTTACAGTAGAGGAACCTGCAGGAACTTTTCTGCTCATATTTATGGCACCACAATAAGTTTGTCCTACCTAAAAAAACAAATTAAATAGCACTGACAATAAAATTGAAATAAAAAACCCCATCAATTCTTAAAACTTTAAAAAATAAAGACCTACTTTTGATGTACCTGGCTCTCCCTGACCAGGTAATGATGAAAACTGAATAAAATTATTCCAAAGATCTTTTACATCACTATATTGGAGCATTGTAGACATATTATCACCAGACTGACTTAAAGCTATAAACATTTAAAATGTAGTTTTTTAAGTTATTTCAAAAAAAAAAAAATCTTAATAATGATATTAATAATAATGGCCAAAATTAAATAACTATTATTCAAATTTACCCATTATAGAAACATGTCCATTAAAGGCATCGAGATCTTTCATAGAAACATTAGACATGTCAATACCATATAATGATCTATAAAAAATGTAGTATTACTTTTTTATTTTCAAATAATATTATTTTTGTATTTGTCAAATTTAATTCTTTAAGTGAGACAAGTACTGGTAGGTGATATTAAAAAAAATCACCTAAATCTTTTTTATTAATTTTTTTTTTTTTTTTGTAAAAGTGTTTTATAAATCTCCTCACCCAACAGTGTATAATGAGTTCGTATTACCACCATAGTTTTTGTTATACACTAAACAAAATATTTTTAATAAAACAACCATTCTTTTTTGTAATTTAAAAAATAAGCTATTTTTTAAACTACAAAACCTTGGTTTGTAATTGGTGTGTAGCAATCCCATCCGGCAATGTTTTGAAGACTGCTTAATAATGAGACCTAAAACAGAAAATACGGTAAACAGCATTTTAAGACTAAAATTTCAATTAATAAATAGATAGTGTAAGAATAATCACCTCTGCATCATCTTTGGTTGTGTTCTTGACATAAAACTCAAAAATAATAACAGGAGTTGAACTTGCAGTTGAATCTAAGGGCACTTTAGGACTGAATGCTTCAAGATGCACATCAAAACCTTTCAGTTTATCATCAGTGTAAGCAACTGTAATTTTAAAAATTTCCTAATTACTTTCAATAAATATCAATTGAATTTGGGTACATAATTAAACTAATACATAACATAAATATTTATAATAATGTATTATATATTTAATTATGTGTGTGTGTGTGTGTGTGTGTGTGTGTGTGTGTGTGTGTGTGTGTGTGTGTGTGTGTGTGTGTGCGTATATATATATATATATACATATATATATATATATATATATATATATATATATATATATATATATATATATATATATATATATATATATATAATATATATATATATATATATATATACACACATATACATTTAATTAGCATTCTGGTATGCCTGCTTATTGCTTAAAAAATGATGCTGTTATGTTACTTAGAAAATTAGACCTTAAACCTAGACAGTACCTGGTTAATAGTCTGCTGACTACACACATTAATTGTGAAATTCTAACAGATGTTTTGTTGGTAAAAAGAAACTAGTTTCCTTAACTCAATTAGTTTCTACTAGATTTTAACTTTCCATTTATTCTTTAATGTCTAAATCTTTTGCATTTATTTTTTTGTTACAGATAGTTTTTATGATGATGTATAATGTGTTTTTTTTATGTTACTTTTAATATTTGTTTATGGTAACAATTTTTAATGTTTAGTTACAGTAATAACTTTCAATGTTTGGTTACGGTGATAACTTTTAATGTTTGATTATGGTAACAACTTTTAATGTTTGGTTACAGTAATAACTTTTAATTTTTAGTTACAGTAACAACTTTTATTATTTGCTTACAGTAACAACTTTTGCTAATTGGTTAGGCTAACAACATTTAATGTTTGATTACATTAATAGCTTTTAATGTTTGGTTACAGTAATAACTTTTACTGTTTGGCTACAGTAATAGCTTTTAATGTTTATATATATTAACAAATTTTAATGTTTGGTTACAGAAATAACTTTTAATGTTTTATTACTGTAACAACTTTTAATATTTGGTTATAGTAATAACTTTTAATGGTTACAGTAAATTTACTATTTTAATCATTCACTAAAAATCAAAAATATTTAAACTAATGCCTTTAAATTATTTCTCAATTTCAAAAATTATTTTTATTTACCATTACTATTATTATACCATGTTTAATATTAGATTATTAATATTATATAATGGTATAATATTATTATATTAAATATAATATTATACCATGTTATATATGACTTTTTTAAAAATGAACTTAAAATGGAAATGACTTGAAACTTTCCAGAAATGTGAAATACTATCATATAATTTAGTGTATAAAAGTTACAGCATTAAAGTCTTCAACTTTTTTCAAAAATTAACTCTACATAGCATAACTGTCGTAACGCTTACTTTTTACCACATCCGAACAAAACAACTTTGTCTGACTAAATGCAGCGAATGGCATGGTTAAAAAAAAAATCATTTGGTGTTGTTATTTTGCACATATTAATGTCATCATATGCTGAGTTTCATAGTTTTACTTGAAGTTTTACAAACATTTAAATGTTTTTTCCGTCGTGACAGTTGTAACAAAATATTCAATGCTTAAAAACAACAAATAAAACGTCGCAATCAATGATGTAAGAAAAAAAAGTAAAAATGATTATTAAAAACCATATATATTATGTTAAAAAAATGCACTATAGCATTATCAAAGTTCTCAATTATGGATATATGATTTGATTTTTAATGCTACACAACAGGACTATAAATAAGCGTCAAAACACATTTATACAACCCTTACAACATTAAAACTATGTTATGGTATGATAAAATGATTTTTTTAAATAACTTATTTGCCTTAAAGTATTTTTAAATAGTTAAAAAAAAGAGTTATGGAGTTTTAGTATGCATTTTTATAACTTTTTTGCGTTTTTTTTCCCTTTCTCATGGAATTGCCCATAAATATATATATATATATATATATATATATATATATATATATATATATATATATATATATATATATATATATATATATATATTTATATATATATATACATATATATATCTATATATATATTTATATATATATATATATATATATATATATATATATATATATATATATATATATATATATATATATATATATATATATATATATATATATATATATAAAAGCCTGTGATGTTTATTCAGAAAATATCAATTCATAAAAAAAAGCATTTAACTGCAACTGTTAATTTTTTTTTAAAGAAACTGAATATTTTATGAAAAATTTTTCAACTAAAAGACTTTGAACTAAATATGTTTTAAAAACTTAAATTTTGTTTAGAAGAAATGTAAAATAGTCAAAGACAGCATTTAAAATTTAGTTTCAAAGGAGTGTAAAATAAAAAGTTTTGCAATATTTAGTAAAGAAATATTTTCTAACTAACTCATTGCGTAAAACATAAATCTCTTCATCGTAGAAAATCGGTCAAAGCAAATAAAAAAAGTTTTTTTTCAAAATAAGGAGAAAGGACTTTTTGTTAAAGAGAATTCTTTTCAAAATTGTATTTAAAATTTCTTGTTTCTTATAATTCAATATTGTGTAAAGTTCTTTTGACGTAATTTATTTATGAACATGAATTATGTTTACGAATATTTTATTGATAACTAAAACCTCTCTATAAATTGTTTCTAATCATTATTATATATTAAATACGTAAAAATAAATAAGTAAATAAATAAGTTGTGATAAAAAAAAACAAAAGATTATGTTAAAAATAAGATTGTTTTAAGAAATAAATTGTAAGAAATATAATCTTTTTCAAATACCAAATTTGGTATTTGAAAAAGTAATATTTTTATATTAGTCTAAATGATTTTTAACACAGTTTAAAATTAAATTTAATCACAATGAAATACTTTAAAATATGCTAATGGCACAATTTAACTTTTAACAATGTTAATATCAAAGCTGTGTTAAAGTTTATTAGCTTTATGCTTTTTCATTATGCAATAAAATCTCATAACAAGGCCTTATATATATATATATATATATATATATATATATATATATATATATATATATATATATATATATATATAGTATATACATATATATATATATATATATATAAATATATAATAACATTTATATATATATATATATATATATATATATATATATATATATATATATATATATATATATATATATATATATACATATATATATATATATATACATGTATATGTATATATATATATATATACATATATATAGAAGCGAGAAAGTTGATCGTGTGTACAAGTATTGTGATTCGCAAGTCGTGGATCATTTTTTGAAAGAAAATTACCCAAGAGCAAGAATTTACAGATACATTTCAATGTGGGAAAAAAGCAAATCAAAACTTTGTGTTGTTGCTTTTGGTCAAAAAGCTAAAATAATGACTAAAACCAATATTATCAAGTTGAAAAGCATGATTGATGGTCGTTCTGGCATTTCCACCCGACAAATTGCTAGAAAGCTCAAGTGCAGCCAATCTCACGTTGTGTATACAATTCAGCAACACACAAATTCTATTTACCGAAAAAGACAGACCATTCCAGCCCGTACTCGTGAGCAAGTGTCCAAGTTACAAACATGTTGTGGCAGATTGTGTAGAAAATTTTATAATTTAAATTTTGGGTATTGGTCAAGCAATCCAAAAGCAGTATCTTGTGGTGTGAAATACAAGTCCAAGGCAAAGTTTGAAAAGAAAATGCTTGTATGGTTAGCAATTTTACCTTGAGGCATCTCAACACCCTATTTTGTTCCTTCAGGCTTTGCTGTCAAACAAAATGTGTATTTGAAAGAGTGCATTATCAAAAGACTGATGCCTTTTATTAAAAAACATCATCCTGAAGGTAATTTTGTATTTTGGCCTAACTTGGCTTCGGCCCATTATGCTAAATCAGTGACAAGCTACTTGATCTCAAAAAACATCACTTTTTTACAAAAAGCCAATAATCCTCCTGCAGTGCCTGAACTTCGTCCAGTGAGAACTTTTGGTAAATTTTGAAGGGAATGGTTTATAAGAACAATTTGGAGGCTACTTCAGTTGATGAACTAAAACAACGGATCAAGTATTGTTTGAAGAAAGTTGATGTAAATGCTGTACAGAATATGTGTGGAGGGGTAGATCGAAAGCTTGGTTTTGTAAGACGAAACGCTGAAACAAGTCTATTGCAACTTCAAAAATAAATTATTTGATTATAAATCTACGAGCTGTTTTTTATTTTATCAAAAAATATTGATTCACTGCAAAGTTAGAGCGTTTAAAAAAAAATCTTAAATTTTACTGTTCACCTGTTATATATATATATATATATATATATATATATATATATATATATATATATATATATATATATATATATATATATATGTCTTCATAAAATAAAAAAAATCTCATAAAAGGCCTTTTTAATGAAGAAGCATGCAGATTTAATTTTAAAGATTTTTAATTAACTTAAAAAACGCTATAAGCAGAAGTTAAAGTTATACGCAAAAAAAAAGATATTTATATTACTGAATGATTTTTATTTAAATGATTAATTTTTATACATTTATGATATTTAAACTTAAAGTTAATCAACCGTTTGAAGATTTCAAAGCAAAACATTTATGCTTAAATACATTTACTTATAGATATCAAAACAAGATATAATTTCCTAATTTAAAACATTGTAATTAGAAATATATTTTTAGGTAAAACTTTAATTTAATAAGTTTATTAAAAATTTAATTAAAAAAATCATTATAAAAATGAGAATAATGTCCTTTTGAAATATACATTTTACACATTTTTTTGCTTAGTACTTTGGTCAAAATGCATGTCAATTTTCATACCCATAAACATATTGGGATGCTTCCAATACTAGTTTTATTCCCATGTCACTCCCCGAGTGAGATGGGAAGTCAGTTATTGTCAATTAAATGTTGGATTTCTTTAAACGAAAAATGCTGTGCTGTTCTTTGATTTAAAAATGTTGGGCTCCATAACTTCTGTAACACTGAGGTCAATCAGCTCATACCAGTGATTAGCATTTAAATTAATTTCCTTAACTTTCAAAAAATTTATTTCCAAACTTTCTCTGTTTATTCTATAAATATAAACTGGAACTACTTATCACATATAATATGTTTTTAAAAACACTACATCTTAATTAACTATAAAAATATACCTTTGCCTTAGAGTCAGTTGCCATTATACTTTACCATGACATAAAGAATATTTTCAGGTTTTAAACATAGTGCATTGTTTTTAATGTTTTGCTTTACAATAAGTTTAGCATCAATAAAAGGGAGACTTTTTATTTGTGTGATAGTAGAAAAAAAAATGCGCAGAGAGTCATGGCATTTTGACAGTTTTTTTATTACGAGCCATGCTATAGTATTAACCTAAACAATAAAGTAGAAAAGTTTTTTAAAGACACACATGGTTTGTTTTCTCTAGTATACAAAAAGGCGGCCGATGCTAGAGCTGACTTTTCAACTTCAATATAGAACTGATTCTTTAGAATTCCTGCTTTGACTGCCTACATTGTGTGAATAATTTAGAGCTGACTTCTGCAGCATCGACTGTTAATAAGGACAAAGGATAAGACCAACTCCTGCACAACCGACCATTTTAAAAGACTTCATTTACAACCAACCAATTATACACCTAAACTTGAAACTTAATCAATTTTTTTTTGCAACTTATTAACCCTTTATTGTCTACAGGACAATAAATCATTTTTAAATGATTCAAGTCAGGGAAACCATGACTTTTAATATTCGTTTGTAAATCAATTTTTCACTAGTCGGTTGTAAATGGATATTTACTTATTCAATTGTAACTGAAATTTTAATTAATCTATCCTGAACAAAGCCAGTTCTGTTAAGGTCGGTGTATCATTTATTCGAGGGATTCATATCATTAAGTCATAATGCTCCAACGCAGATAGTAGTCGGTCCTAGCATGTGACATATAAAAAGAGAAAGCGAATAGCTAAAGTTAACCACCTTGCATGGTTAAGCGGTCTAATTTTATAAGCAGCCCATTTTTAAGAAACTTTACTAGAGCCTTTACCTTTACAATATTCAAATAATTGTCTTAATTCACAACTAAGATATATTATTATTTTTCTGGAACATACTTATCTATTAATGGATTTTCAATACGATCAAACAAAATTTAATTTGTATCCTGAATATTTTCAGTACATATTTTGCCAAGTAGTCTCTGCTGAACCTTTATAGTCTAGTTATGTCACCATCAGGTTTTTTAAAAAGAGCTCTGACCAAAAATTTGTTTTGAAGTAGTGCGCACCAAATAATAATTCCCAAAAAGGACTCCGGATATGAAAGTCAGAAAAATAATATTTCTTCCTGGTTTTTGGTATCCAGGAGCTCTAAATATGTAAAGAAGCTTATAGACTACTTTTGGAGAAAAAAAAGACTTTTAAGTCTTTTTTAGACTTAACAATCAATTTTTGAACTTGGGTATTCTTGAGGTATTATAATAACAAAGACTGCGGGACTCTAAGACTCTAAACTTATATACAAAATATAATAAGTTCCAAGTCTCATGAACTTTTTCGAGCATCACAAGTAAAAAAAATTGCCTTAAGTGTCAAATAATTTCCAGTAGAATTTTCACATTCATAAACAAATGTTAGGTGATGTTCTGATTTAATGCTTTTGAATTAGAATTTTGAGAATTTCAGGTGAGTGTCCTTTAGGTGAGTTTATTATTTACTTATTCCAGTTATCTGATCATCTCTTACCATCAACTCCAAGACAAGTTAACTGATTTTTTTGTTCTGAGATTTTCACTTACAACTTTTGTCTTGATTTGGTCTTTTCAATTGAGATGTGATTAATATCAACATCATTTTTCAAGAGATGTTTAACGTCATAAAGTAAAGTATTTGCAAGAGCAGCACCTATGTTGGACAAACACTCACTTTTACCAGTTCCATAGCAAAACTTGGGAGTTTAACTAAGTTGTACTTTATTGAAGCACTAATTGCTGGTTGCCATTCACCTTCATCCTAAAAAAAGAAATGTTTTCTATTTGATTCACAACTCATATTTAATACAATTATAAAAAATTTACCCCTGTATAAGATGAACAGCTTATTTCTTCAGATAAATTTACATTTGGTATGAGGGATTCTGCTTTATCAGCTACGACATGAGATATTTGTTGTCAATCTTTATCAATCCTTTTTTTTTTTCTTGACAGCTCTCTATCAATGGATAAAAGTTGATATGCACCGTGATTTTATTCCTCTGATTACAAAGACAATATATAGTGATGTCTTAGTAGTACTTTAGTATTTTGAGGGCAAAGGCATACAACATGTTCTTCAATCAATTTTCTTTATTACAAGATACTTTTCTGTCACTACAAGGACAGACATCTAATGAACAGAAACACACAAAAATATTGAAGAGCCTGTCCAAGTTAACATCAAGATTTTATTTTGGCACTTGCTTTGTAGTGTTTGCAATTAATATTTTTAATGAGTACAAGAAAATCTATTATAGAAAAGTTAAAGATTTTCTCGATTTCTATTAAAAGAGGTAAATTGGGTTTATTGGATTGGTCATTAATAACTGAGCCAACCAAATATATGCAAACGCATATTTTTTTCTAGTACATTTATTAAATGATAGTAAGATATTAGTCAATTGCATTAAAAAATACACATTTTGAGACCAACTTGTTATGGCATAATTATGCATATTTGACTGTTAATTGCATATATTTGCATATTTAATTGACCAAATTTTAGCATAAAAGAACTTTTTTTTAAAGGTATTTTTTATAACTTTTTTGCATATTTAATAAAAATTAAATTAGCAACACAGTATAATACATCAACTTTATACAATAAAATTTAAGTTTTAATTAAAAAGATTATTATTTATTTATAAAAGATCATTATTTATTTTATTTGCAATATTTTACTAATTCACAATACTTAGAATATTTTTTTTTAAGTTTTTTCATTTCATTTATGAAAAGTTGATTTGATCTAATAAAATGTTTATATACATATAAACATTTCTAGTTTTACACTGTAATGTTTTGTATTATATTATAAATACATCAGAAAAACAGGCGCCGGTAACATTTGTTTTTCTGATATTTATTTAAGCATCTTAAAGTTTAGAAAAGTTGTTAAAAACAACGATGCATTTGACTAAATTTTTAAACTTTTAATATAGTTTAAAAACTTATAAAATGTTAGATCGCTTTTTATTGAATTAATTATCTTGTAAATATTATTTTGTGACACGTTTCATCTTATTTTCATATTAAAAAAAATTTCTGCATTACTCTTCTTCATTGTGAAATATTTTTTTCTAATTTAAAAAGTTTAAAAATCGCACTGAAATAATTACAAGCAAGAAAACAAGTAATTATAAGAAAAAGTTTTGGTATTAAAACTTGTATGAATAAGTTCGATACTTTTAAAATTGTTTTTGTGTTACAAAATTCAAATATATATATATAAATTTATATATACCTTCAACAACAGGAAATTTAGCAGTGATCTCAATAGACTTTACACCAGGTAATTCTTTTAACAAATCTCTTGATGCACCTGGTATAACTAAAGAAATAAAGTGTAAATTTTAACTCTTGGAAACAAACAAATTTAAAAAAAAAACCTTAAAAAATTGCCTAGATGCTTACAGTGATCTGTAATGTATGGTGAAGGGTGAAACTTTGAATCATCATAAAGTTCAGCTGACTGCAAGACTACAGCAGAATTATCAATCCTATATTTATTATAATATCACATAATCACATATATATAAATATATATATGCGTACATATATATATATATATATATATATATATATATATATATATATATATATATATATATATATATATATATGTATATATATATATATGTGGTAGTGGTGTAGTGGTAGAGCGCTCGCTTCATAAGCGAGAGGTTCCGAGTTCGATTCCTGCCACGTCCCTGGTAGTACCGCGCTCGACTTGTTTCTCCGCGCAGCGGCCTTGTTCGTCAAGGTTTGTGTTTCGGAGTTAGAGAGTTGAGAGAGGGTTATAACCACAAGTAGCCTCCTCATCTGTAGTGGCCTGTTCTCGGCCTTGAGGAGGTGAATTATAAAAAAAAAATAAAAATATATATATAGATACATATATATATGCGTATATATATTTGGCATATATATATATATATATATATATATATATATATATATATATATATATATATATATATATATATATATATATATATATATATATATATATGCCAGAAAATTATAATATATAATTGGCTGAAAATGGCGAGTCAAGCAAGTTTTGAGCTATCAAAAACTTTCTCATTTACAAACTATCGATTTAAATAAGTTTTATTACTTATCGTTGACAGCGCTTTAAAACCTTATATACCATATTTAAAGCAATTTTAAATTACTATAAACTTATTTAAAATTTATACACAAAAATCTATTTCATGATAAAAATTATATAATATAAAAGTAGATTAACAAAAATATCTATGTAAAAAAGTTCAAAAAGATTTTTAAAAGACTTTAAAACATTTAGTTTTAAAATACTAAAGTATTTAAAAACTTAAATGTTTAAAAACTTTCCATACAATATATTGTGTTTTTTATTGAGAGTCAATTAAAAAGTCATTTTTTTAATGAGAGTCGTCAATTAAAAAGTCATTTTTTTATTGAGAGTCGTCAATTAAAAAGTCATTTTTTTATTGAAAGTCGTCAATTAAAAAGTCATTTTACCTATTTAAAAAGTAATAAGAGGATTGAGGTAACCATCAAAAAAGTTTTGTTAAAAATCTAAAACTATTAAGTATTTTTTTGTGAAAAAAATATATGTATAATATAAAAATGAAAACAAATATAAAAGAATACAATTATTGTAAATAATTGTTTAAACTTTTTAAAACTGAATTTAAAAGTGATGAACACAATTAAAATAGATTAAAGATTAAATTCATTCAAATTTTAATTGCAAACAACTGCCTTTCAATCTTGTTTTCTCTCTACTATATCACACGAAAAAAAGAAGCAATTAAAATATGAAAACATTTAAGAAGATCATCATTTTTTTGCTCTTATATAATTTAATTATATTTTAACATTTATAAAATATAAAAATATTCCTGCTTTGAATATAATCCACCAAAATAAAAATCATTTTAAAGATATTTATGTATCGGAAGAATGTAAAAATGAATTCAGTTATATGCAATCTTAATTTGCTTTAACTATTTTTAAATGTTAGAATGCATTGATTTTTTTGTGTGCATATTTTTTGCTTTTCTACACAACTAATTTTCCAATATATTGAAAATGCTGTTTAAAATATTCTTCATTTTCAGTAACTTTTAAGGTCCCTCAAGGTTCTATTATTGGTCCTGTTTTGTGTCATATCTACATTAATGATCTTCCCAACAGCCTTATATCTAAAGTAGCTCTTTTTCTTAACTTAATACTCCTGTCTTGACAAAAAGTCTTCTCTTTTTGATAGCTTAGAAAAAGCAGTCGATCTTGAATCCGTAATTAAAACCACTCTATCTGCCAAACTTAGGCCTCTCTTCCATCATCGTAAAGTTGCATCTCTTTCACTTTTCTACAAATACTATTATGGTTGCTGCTCAAAGGGGCTATCATCTCTAGTTCCATCAACCAAAACTCATTCTTGTTTGACTTGTCATTCAGCAAAGTCTCATTCTTTTACTGTATCTGTCCTGCATGCTCTAAAAACTTTTATTCGCCTACAAAGTTTTTTTCCCGCACTTTAACACTTTAGAACTCTCTCCTATCTTTATGTTTTCTTTACTCACACAACCTACAACTTTTTAAGTCTTTTGTCAAAAGTTTCCTTGCTTTTTAACTCTATTCTTTTATTCTAGTAACTCCTAACTTAATAGTGGTTGCTTACAGCCTTGTTGGGAGTGAATCAGAATTAAAAAATATTAAATAAATAAATATATATAAATACAATTATAGTACATATTTATATTACACTTAGTTTCCAGTGAACTAAAAATTTTATTATGTTGTTTAATAAAAATTCAAATCAAGTTAGTTATGGCTGTATGCAAAACATAAAATCCAAAATTACTTCCAATAAGTTTCATGTTAATTAAACTTTCCAAAAAATAAATGATTTCTCAAGATATTAGCAAAACTTAACAATTTTTAATGCCATTTTTTTTCCTAAGTTCTGATTTTTTTTTTTAAATACTGGTCTGATTAATGTGCTCTTGTAGTTATTAAATGACACCAATACAAAAAAGTATTTTTTGTATTGGTGTCATTTAACAACTATATCTTTCAAATAACTTAAAATCGAGTTTATATTTACATAAACAATGTTATATATATATATATATATATATATATATATATATATATATATATATATATATATATATATATATATATATACATACATATATATATATATATATATATATATATATATATATATATATATATATATATATATATATATATATATATATATTTAAAGTTAATTCCAGATTTATTAAATTATTCTATCTTCCAGGTTCTAAATATATCATGTAAAAAAAAAAAAGAAAAGCTAAGAAATGTTGTAAAATTTGGGCCTTCCCTTACATAAAAAATTTTTATGTAGAAGAATGCCTTTATATATAATCTTTTATAGAATGTATAATAACCAAAAATAAATAAATAAGGCAATCAATAAGTAACGCTTTAAAAGTCTAACTTATATTTATTTTATTTTAAAAACAAAAATATGTATATTTAAAAATTGTCCTGACATTTGTTATAAACAAGTTTTGCTAATAAAATCTTAATACCCAAAATACTATTTTATCTTTTTAAATTTAGTAAAAAATAGTAGAAACAAATTTGATTTAATGGTAAACGAAAACAAAATATTTTAATGGGAATACAAATTAAACTAAGTAGAAAAATGGTATTCTTTGTAACAACAATTTTTATTTAATCAAAAGTTTCTAGTTGAACAAAAATGCTTAATGTAGTGCGAATGTTTTTAAAAAAAAAAGGAAAAACCTAATCAAATTGTGTAATTGTGTAAACTGTTTAAAAAACTCTGCAGTATTATTCAAAATAGATACTTTTACAATGAAAATATTATGCATAATAGATCCCTTTAAATTAATAGATTGCCTCGTTAAACCAAAACTCGGGGTCAATATACTTATTCTTTGCTAGATATATGACTAAATCAGTTGATGTATGCACACTCCACTGCATCTATCTTTAAATAATTCAGTTGGTAAAAAAAATAACTTTTATTAACTTTTTAATTAAATTAAATATATCCATTGCTTGTATATGCAGGGCTCGAATTAAGGGTATCACAAATCGCGATTGGTTTTTTTGTGATTTTTTTTAAAATATTTTCACAATTTGTTTTTTGTTTTTTTTTTCTTTTCTAATTTAGCATTAATTTTGGCCATTTTAAAAAGTAATGTTTTTGTCCAAGTTTTTTTATTAGAGGATATCTTTTTCTTTTATCTTTTGAATAGAAGCATGATCATTTTCTATCTTGCGCGGAGATTTCTATTCAACATAAAGCATATTTGAATTCAAATTACTTTAAACCTCTGCGTGGAAGCTAATAAAATTTTAAAGTTATATTTAGTTTGATCAAATCAAAACAATCAGTTAAGTTACTAAGTAACTTACAGTTACTTAACTATTAAATTTACTTAATATACTCAAAGACTCGCAAAAGTTAGCTATACAAATGTTTCTACAGTGGTTTTCCTAAATTTAGATGCACTCATATTTGAGAATAGAAATTTTTAGTTTTTTAACGATAAAACAATAACAAAAAAAGATTTCGGTTTAGTTTTTTTTCTATTTATTAGATAAATACATAATAAAAAATTTACAAAAAAAATACAAACACTAAGTAATAATTAGGTACAACTACATAGTATTAAAAAAATAAGACAAAAAAAATTATTCATAAATTTAGTCGCACAATACATTAGGAGGCGTAATTTATGAACCAATCAATATTTTGTGTATCCGCCTTTTGCTTTAATACAACTAAGAATTCTTCTAGGCAAAGACTCAACAAGATTTTTGCACATCGCTTCTGGGGCCCTATACCAGGCCTCTTTAAGGACGTCCTTCTGCTGGCCAAGTGTGGAAATTTAAACCTTTGCCAATTCACGGTCAATCCAAGCCCAAATGTTTTCAATCGGGTTCAAATCAGGTGAGTATGGAGGCCGCGGTATTGTCTTGATATTATTATCGTTGAACCACTCCTTTGTATAGTATGCAGTATGGGTAGTAGCACCATCTTGTTGAAGTTTCCATGGTTTATCATTGAGCATAAGCAGGTCAATTGATGGAATTAGGTTGTTTTCCAGTACTTCTACGTATATTCTGGAGTTGATTCTTCCGGTGTATGTTTGGCACATACCAACACCTTTGTAATTGAAGCATGACCAGATTCCTATCGAGCCTTCTCCACTTTGTACAGTCGGTCTAATGTACCTGGCGTAATACTTTTCATGAGCCATTCTTTTGACTGTTATGTTAGATTTGTGATTGATAAGCTCAAAGTTACTCTCATCACTCCACATAATGTTTTTCCATTGTTCTATTGTCCAATACCTTCTTTCACATAACCATTTTAGTCTCCTTTGTTTATCATATGGACGCAGGAGCGGTTTCTTCAAAGCAGAGTAGACTCCAATCTTGTATTTGATAAGTATTTGGTGGACTGTGCTTTGAGAAATAGATGTATTTCGCGTTGTATTGAATTCTGTGGTCAATTCTTAAGTGACTAATTCTTGGATTAGCTCTGACAGGTCTAAAAAGGGCACTATCGCCCTTTCTGGTGGTTAACAATGGTCTACCTGGCCTCGTTTTCTTGCTGGCACCACCAGTGTGAAGAAAGTTTTGCTTTATTGTCCGAACGCATTTTTTTGGAGACTCCAATTAACCTGGCGATTTCTCTATTACTTTTGGTTCATTTTTTGATGTGACCAATAATTTGCCATCTTTCACCTTGAGTGATACGTCTTTTGCCCATTTTTCGCGTCTTTTTAGTGCAAAACTAACTTAACTTTTGTTTATTTATTAAATAATGATTAACTAATTCAAGGTAAGTCATATTTATATAAGGTTTTTTGAAAATCAATTAATTTAGGCCTATTAATGAGCAATATGGGAAAAAAACTACTAATTAACTATCAATTAACAAGATATAAGACTTTATTGATTGTACGTCTATATTTATGAATAAAATAAAATCAAGCTTATCAATTAACTTTTATGTGTTAATTAGTATAGAATGAGTAATAAACATCCTGTAAAAAAAATTAAGGTACTCTATAATAGAGTTTCACTTCCTCTATTAATTGTATATCAAATATAGCGGTAGTGCTTTTATTTTATTTTTATTTTAAGTATAAGTATTTTTATTTTAAGTATAAGTAAGGAGATGCCAACTCCGATTTAAAACACCCCCTGCCTTGGGGCTCTTGGTTGAGTAAAGGCTAGAGATGGTGTCTCGATAAAAATACTCATCTTGGGCAGATGTTAAGTGCACCCAGCTACTGTCTTGTAGAAGGCCTCCTAGGCAAAGACTTAAGGGGTAAACAGATTCTATCTGTTGACCAGCCTCGCACCCCTTCTTCATCTATTAGGCTGGCGCAGATGTATTTTTAATACATTGTTTCCAGTTTAGGATGTTGAATGCTGGATCTTCTTGACTCAATGCATGGGTTTGCTTGTGTCACTGTTTTTATGACTAGGCAACTCATTCTATTATCTCCTTATGAGGGTACAGCTCTAAAACTCAGTTTTATGGTTCTGAGGCCGGCTGGTAGTCAGGTTTCCCGAACTCTGTGGTAGCTCTCAGAGAGGCTAATTCCATCAACAACTGAAAAATATCAAAGAATTAACAGTGCCATGTTGCGCGAGGATGGTGTCCCTGTTTGTACTTTTGGTGTGCATTGCGGAGGCCACATTTGGAGCCCTTTGTTACGGCTTAGGGTTTATTAGTAGTAATGAGACAATTGCTTGGGCTATTAAACGGTGTTCTGAGTTCTATCTATGCTTTGAGTCAAGTTCTTCAATCTAATTTAAAAATGAATAAAGTACCAAAAACTATAAAACACAAAAAACCATCATCATCACCAAGTTCTCTAAACCTATCATTCACTAATATTCGTGGCCTTCGAAGTAACTTTTCTTCTGTTGAGTCTTATCTCTTGCAAAGTTCACCAGACCTACTTGCTCTTTGTGAGACTAATTTGAGTTCGGCTGTCTCATCTTGTGATCTTAGTGATGATGGTTATCTTCCATTGATTCGTAAAGACTCCAATAGTCACATGCTTGGCCTGGGCATTTACATTCGTAAGAATTCACCTGTTTGTCGTGAAACTAGGTTTGAATCCACAGACTATTCTTTCATGTGCTTTCGTTTAGCACCACTTCACTCTGTTGCCTTTCTCTTTGTTCTATATCGCTCTCCTTCATCTCAAGACTATACTCTTTTTGATGTTATTCCTGATCATATTGACCAAGCCCTCTCTCTTTATCCATCAGCTAATATAGTTGTTGTCGGTGACTTAAATGCTCACCACTCTGAATGGCTTGGCTCTAGTGTCAGTGACTCTGCAGGCATTAAAGCCCACAACTTTTGCCTTTCTCAATCCCTAACTCAAATAGTCAACTTTCCAACTCGCTTTCCTGACAACCCTAACCATTTACCTTCTCTACTCGACTTATGTCTTGCTTCTGATCCTAGTCAGTGCTCAGTTTCTCCACATTCACCCTTAGGTGCTTCTGATCACAGTTTGATCTCTTTAAAACTAATATCTCATTCTTCTCCATCACCTGAATACCCCTATTATCGAACCTCTTACAACTACAGTAAAGCTGATTGGGATTCTTTCCGTGATTTTCTTTGTGATGGCCCTTGGGTAGAAATCTTTCAACTTCCTGTCAACAAATGTGCTTCTTACATAACTTTGTGGATTCAGGCTGGCATGGAATCTTTTATTCCCTCTCGATGATTCCAGGTCAAGCCTCACTCTCCTCCATGGTTTTCTTCACACTGTGCTGCTGCGATTGCCAATCGGAACCATTACTTCCATATTTATCAGCAAAACAACTCTCCAGAAAACAGACGTCTGTTTATTACTGCTAGAAACAACTATAAAAAGGTTTTGTCTAACGTAAAAACCCGCTATTCTCAAGTCATGAAATCTCGTATCTCATCTCAAAAATTAGGCTCTCGTGACTTCTGGTGAATCTTTAATAATATCAATAATAAGGGCAAATTTATAATTCCACCTCTCTTGTATGGTTCAGACTTTGTCACCTCACCTAAAGACAAAGCCGAACTGTTTGCTAAAAACTTTTCATCAATATCATCTTTTGATTCCACTAGTTGCGTTCTACCTGATATTGCCAACAAACAGGTTGATCCATTGCTTGACATTCATATCACTCCAGCATCTGTATCTAAAGTGATTTCCTGCCTAGACTCTTCTACAGCTTGCGGCCCAGACAACATACCTGTTATTGCCTTGCAGAAGTGTTCTCCGGAGCTGTTGTCTATTCTCTCGAAACTATTCAACAAGTGCTTATCAGAGTCTTGTTTTCCAGCCTGCTGGAAAACAGCATCTGTTATCCCTATCTTCAAAAATTCTGGGGAGCGATCTGATTCTTCTAACTACCGTCCCATAAGTCTTCTTCCTATCATAAGCAAGGTTTTTGAATCTTTAATTAACAAACACTTAATTTCTTATCTTGAATCTAATAACTTACTTTCTGACCATCAATATGGATTTCGATCTTCTCGTTCTACAGCTGATTTGCTAACAGTAATAACTGACAGGTTTTATCGTGCATTAGATGAAGGTGGAGAGGTTAAGGCCATCGCTCTTGACATTTCAAAAGCGTTTGATAAAGTTTGGCATGCTGGTCTTCTCCATAAGCTTTCTTCTTATGGTGTATCCGGCAACATCTTTAAGATCATTGAATCCTTCCTTTCCAATTGTAGCATAAAAGTTGTCCTCAATGGACAACACTCTTCTTCTTATTCTGTAACTTCAGGGGTTCCTCAAGGTTCTATCCTTGGCCCTATACTCTTTTTAATTTACATTAACGATCTTCCAGATATTCTCACATCTAAGGTGGCATTGTTTGCTGATGATACTACCATTTATTCTTGTCGTGATAAGAAACTAACACCCTCTGATTGCTTGGAAGGGGCATTTGAGCTTGAAAAGGATCTCACTTCTGCTACAGCATGGGGCTCACAGTGGCTGGTGAACTTTAATTCAGTTAAAACTCAATTTTTTTCAGCCAATCGTTATTGCAATAATTTAGATCTTTCTATATTTATGAATGGTGATGTACTCAATGAGTCACCTACTCTTCATCTTCTAGGATTAACTCTTACTTCCAATCTTTCTTGGAAACCATATACCAAATCGGTTGCAAAATTAGCATCTGCTTAGGTTGCATCTCTTTATCGAGCTCGCCACTTTCTTTCTCTGGATTCTATTCTCTATCTCTATAAATCTCAAATCCGGCCTTGTATGGAATACTATTGCCATATCTGGGGTGGATCTTCTAATGATGCCCTTTCTCTTTTAGACAAGGTGCAAAAATGCATTGTAAACATAGTTGGACCTGCTCTTGCAGCCAACCTTCAACCATTATCACATCGTCGTAATGTTGCTTCTCTTTCTCTTTTCTACAAAAACTATAATGGGCACTGCTCTAAAGAGCTAGCGTCTCTTGTGCCATCTACTAAAATTCATTCTCGTCTTACTCGTCATTCAATTAAGTGTCATCCTTTTTCTGTGACTGTTCCTAAGTGCTCCAAAAACGCTTATTCGTCTAGTTTTTTTCCTCGAACATCAGCTCTTTGGAATTCGCTTCCTTCATCTTGCTTTCCTGATTTATATAATTTGCAATCTTTTAAGTCGTCCGTCAATCGTTATCTTGCTCTACAATCTTCATCTTTTCTCTTACAGTAACTTCCAACTTTAATTAGTGGCTGCTTGCAGCCTTGTTGAAAGCAAAGATGTTTAAAAAAAAAAAAAAAAAAAAAAAAAAAAGTATTTTCTTACATATATGTAAAAAAAAATGAGTGCGTCTAAATTTATGAAAACCACTGTATTTACATCTTATATGTTGTTTACACATAGTATAAGCTTTTAATTAAAAATTATTTTAACAAGAAATCTCGAATAGAATATGACAAATACGATATCATTTTTTTATACTCTTATTTTATTTAAAACGATTTCAAGATTACGCATTTTCTATAAATGCGTATTTAAAGTTGTTTTTAGGAATTTTTTTTAAAAATAAATTTATTTGAATAAAACATTTTAATCTTCTAAAATTCTCTTATTTGAATAATTTTGCGATTGAAATTTCAAATTAAAAAAAAAGATTGGAAAAATTTAAAAGAATTTTAACGCTCAATAATTTAATTGCAGCACATAATTTAATTGCAACAACCTCCATAATACACAGGGGCATAGCAACGATCATTCCTGAAAGTTAAACGTATATCTAGTTACAGTAACAATATTAGATTTAGAACAGTGCAAGCGAGGAAGAAAGTTTCATCTAAATTGTAAACATTTTGAATAGTTAATTATTTTTTGTTTCTTGAAAATAGTTTTAAAAGTAGAAACATTCTATTGCAAACATTAAAATAGTGATTATTGCAAATTTTAAACCAAAAACAAAATTATAAAAAATTATAAAAAATACAAATTTAACTTATGTGCTGTAGGCAAAAATTTTGTTAACGGCAAATTTTTTTAAAAAATGAGTAGACAGTTTACACCTGTTTACAGTTTACATCCGGTTGTTCTGGGAATAAGAGTTTACTTCTACAGTAGTTGTTTTCTATTTTTTAACAAAAAAATTCACTTTGAAATTGTGGCATTGTATGAACTAGTAACATTATGTGAATAAAGAATCTGACCCTTAAAAAAAACCGTGAGAACAACAGACATTTGATAAGTAAATTTTATTATTAACAAATAATAAAAAGAATTTTAAATAAAACTTGTAAAATTTTAAAAAACAAGTAATTGTAATAATAAAATTATGAACTTATAATGAAAGAATATTACATATTATTTTCATATCTATTATTTTGCATGCCAGCACTTCAAGAGATTCAGGTCGGCAGTTGTATGCCATCATAAAGCAAAGAAAAGTTGGCTTTTGCGTCGACATTGTTGAATGTTGACCTGAATTTCTCAAACTGTATATATATACATATCAGTGATGTATCCAAAAAATTTTTGGGCATACCTGTCTAAATATTCTGTCGTTTGGAGGACTTTTTTTTCTTCTTTTTTTTTAAAAGACTTGAAAATATATATATAATATACCTCGCCCTAGTAATTTACGTTTTTCGAAAAAAAAAATATAAATAATTAACAAAAATAGTCATTGATGTCATGTAGACGGTTTTAACGCCAACCTCAACTCACCACTAATTTTGATTAATAATATAAAGAATAAAATCAAATTTATTTCCTCATAGTTTCTTCCATGAGAACACTTTATTGCAGGTACTCGTGAGAGAAGCGTTAAAACTATAACATTCAATAAATATATTTAAATAGACTAAAAAGATTTTAAATAGCTTCTTTTAAATAGACTAAAAAGATTTTAAATAGCTTCTTTTAAATAGGCTAAAAAGATTTATCACATAGGATATTTATTGCACAGCAAAGTCATTAATTCATTCAAAAGTTAATAACTTTTTTCTGTTGCTCTCCTACTTTTTAAATCAAGTTTTTAGGCATGAATAGTATTACGTTTTGAAAACTTTTATTTATCTTATTATTTAAAATATTTTTAATGCAGTTTTACTATTATTTAAAATAAAAAAGTTGAAAGCTTATAAAGTAATAAAGAATTGTTTTATCCTAATATTTCCATGATAAACTTGGTGCTAATATAAAATCATTTTAAATTGAGTTTGGGCAGAAATTTGGGGGCCCATACCGGTATACCGGTATAAAAATCGGCCTGGATACATTGCTGCATATATATATATATATATATATATATATATATATATATATATATATATATATATATATACATATATATATATATATATATATATATATATATAAACACACACATATATACATACATACATATATATATATTTACATATATATATATATATTTATATATATATATATATATATATATATATATATATATATATATATATATATATATATATATATATATATATATATATATATATATATATCAGACCTTGTTACGAGATTTCGCTGCGTAGCGAAAACGGGTAACCCATTTCTAAGTAACTCAACTCAGCAAATATATTTTGTATTGTTAGAAGTTATATTGCGTCATTAGCGTCTTTTCAAGTACCGCATTGTAATTAAAGTTATTTTATTAACGCGTTAAAAATCCTACAAACAGTTAGCTTTTTTCTCACTATAACAAAAGTAACAAATAAAATCTAAGTTCTTATTAAAAAAATCATTTTTATTATTTTTTTCAAATATGAACTAAACTTTATTTTGAAAAAAATATTTTTTTCATGAAACGTAAAATATTTGTTTATTTTCTTATGATTTTATATTTGGTTTTTGGTTATTTTATTAACTGTTAATACATTTTTTCTTATTTAATTTGTGAACTCTTTTTAATAATGTTTTTAAACAATAAAGTTTTTTTTTGTTATTTATCAGTTACCGATAACATATTCGTGATCATAATTTATTTTCATAAATTAAATGAACGTCATTAAAACTTTACGTTATTAAATTAACAATAAACAAAATATCTTATTAATAAAATATTTACATCAAAATAAATCGTGCATTTTTTAAACTTATTATGACTAAAATTAATTTTTATATTTAAAAGGAATTTATATATTTAATTCCTTAAGATAAAACTTAAAACACTTTTTTTTTTAACTAATTTTTAATAACAAAAAAAAAATTATGAAACAAACTGTTTCTTTAACAAAAAAATCTATTATTTTACAATTGCGGTTAAATGCTTTTACTTACGACTTTATTTCTTCTGAATAAACGTCACGTTAACGGTAATCAAAAGATAATTTAAATATTCTAAAAGATATAAGTTTTTGCGTAGCGCAAAACTGCTGAACGCGTAGGCAAATCGCCTTTTCGCAAGCAAAATGCGAGCTGCGTAGCGCTTCTTAACAAGGCTTGATATATATATATATATATATATATATATATATATATATATATATATATATATATATATATATATATATATATATATATATATATTATTATTATTATTATTAAATTTATATATTATTAAATATATATATATATATTATTATTATTATTAAATTTATATATTATTAAATATATATATATATATATTATTATTATTATTATTATTATTATTAAATTTATATATATATATGTATATATATATATATATATATATATATATATATATATATATATATATATATATATATATATATATATATATAAATTTAATAATAATAATAATAAATACAAAGATCTTTAAAAAAGCAATAAGTTATAAATAAATAAAAACTAACTTAATAGCAAAAAAAGAATTAGGAGCATGAGCATCATGTGCAACTCTGTTATTAATCTGCCATTGTCTTAAGCCACCATCACCACCAATTGAAATGCAGCCACCACCTTAAAAATAATTTACTTTGTTTAATAATTAAGTAAACACATAACAATGTTACTATGCTGTGCTATTAAAGGTTATATTAACTATGTTAAATACATATGAAAATTATTCAAAATAAAAACATTAAAACACCTAATGCTCCTAAGGGTAACTCAACTGCACGCAGAGCCTCTCCTGAGTATTTGAATTGACTGAGAGTTGGATTTACTCTGTAATAGGAATGTATTAACTGCACAATTTTATCTTAATACCACAAATATAAAATATACATAAATAAAAATTGATACCATTAATATTTTGGCTCTATACTCAAAATTTAAGAATATAAAACAATTATAAAATATAAAAGAATATAAAAGAACAATTAAAAATTTATTTGGTTCAGCTTTTGATAAACATCAAAACCTGATCATACTAAATAAATTTTAAAATGTTCTTTTTTTGCAAGTTAAAAATTTTTTAATTTAATGCTACCACTATTGCTGTCAAATGAACTTGATTAAAGATCAAAAAACTTGCACTGAATTAAATTTACTGGATTAAAGATAAAAAAACTTGCACAGGATTAAAACTTACTGGATTAAAGATAAAAAAACTTACACAGGATTAAAAATTAAATCATGTGAAACTCAAAAATTAAACACTTACACAGGAGTAAAATTTATTGGATCATCAATGTGCATATTTTGAATATTTTGACAAATTAAATCTTTGGCACTAATAACATAAAAAGTATTTAGTAAAAATAAAAAAAACTTGATAAAGACAATAAAAAATGAAGTGATTAAAACTCAAAAAGTGAAAAACACTATGACAAAAAAATAAGTTATATATATATATGTTTATAAGTTTATATATATGTAATAATAATAAAAAGTAACAAGTATATATAACTATAATAATAATAATAATTAACAATGAAGTAAAAATCAATAAAGTAGAATCAAATGTTTTATAAAAATTTTAATGTTTTAAATATTTAACAGTTGAAACAAGTTAAATTTTAAATTTCATTTTTAAATTAAAATTTTCTTGTAATGCCACTTAACTAAAACTCAGTGTAAAAAATTATATACTTTCTGCTTTATGCACATAATGCTAACTAATCATCTGTAAACTTACAATCATCACCATTTTTAAGTTGTTGCAACTATCACTAAATTCTGATTTTGACAAACTTTTACAAGCAAGACTATCAAGAATAAAGGTGATCACTTTCTTAACAGGGACATAATGCTTTCACTGTTTCTCCTGTACTACTAGCATATTTACTACTTTTCTAAAAACTTCTCTAAAAGAATTACTTATAAAAAAATCTTTTGTATTTTACTTTTACATCTCTTTTAAGTCTGAAATTTTTATATTCTGAAATCTTTATTAAGAGTTTAAAGGGATCTGTAAGTGCTGAGACAAGTTGTGTTCATATTAAAATGTTTAAAAAAACATTTGGGCTAAATTTTTTTAACTAAAACTAAATAATAAATGCATACCATAAAAATTAAAATTGTTGTTAGAGTCGAAGCTCGCCGTCTCCATTTTTTTTGGTTCTCAGAGTCTGTATAATGTTAGCCATAATCTGCAGACTTGATAATTTATTTCATGCATGTTTAATTCATAATAGAGTTTCAGTACGTCATTGTAATTTTTTTCTCTAAAATATGGTGTTCAGTAGTCATTGTAATTTTTTTCTCTAAAATATGGTTTTTTTGTTTTTTTTTAAGATAAGTATTTTTTCTCCTACAATCAGCAAATCAAATATTAGTATAATTTTTTACTAAATCCAAAAAATATTTGTGATACCATTAGAAATACAAGTAACATATTTTTAGATTTTATTAGCGCAACTTGTTTTTAACAACTGTCTAGATAATTTTTAAGTCAACTTTTGAAAATTTTTTGAAAAAAGTTCTTTAGAATTTTAAAAATAGGCGTTATTTCTTAAAACATATTACTTTTGTACCAGTATCATGGAATGTTATATTTCCGTTTTATATAATATATTTAATTTGACTAATGCCCTCCTGTTTTGTGCAAGAGCAAGATAAAATATTAAATAAGATTTCTATGGTGAACTCCAACATAAAAAGTCACCTTCATTATATCTTCTGGATCTTATAACAAATTTTTTTAAGCAATTAGATTTTTTTTTTCTACATTTATGTAGGCCGTTTATTGCTATGCTATTTTTTTAAACAAAATTAATAATTAATTTGGATAAATGACAGTATATATTTGAGATATTTGACAAATTGTTAACTCTATATAAAATTCGCAACTAGAATAAATAAGTCTAGTCACTAGTAGAAAATATTTAGCTGTAAACGCCGAAGAGAAAAACAGTGATTATATTAGATATAATAAATCACTACTTTTTGATAAAGATTTATATTTACAATTGTTAAAAATAAGTTGCGCTACTCAAATATTAAAACCATATATACTACTTTATTTTAAATTAAATTCAACAATTTTTTTCAAGATTTGGTAAAAAGTTTTACAAATTAACATGATTTGGTGATTGTAGCAGAAAAAATAATACAATATCTTAATAAAAAAATTCTACAATGACGTCATATACCGAAACTGTTATGAATTAAACACACATGAAATAAATTGTCTGCAGATTGCGGCTAACATTAAACAGACTCAGAGAACCAAAAAAAATGGAGATGGCAAGCTTATACTAAAACGACAACCTTAATTTTATTGGTATGTATTTATTACTTAGTTTTATTCAAAAAAATTTAGCCCTAACATTTTTTTTAATCATTTTCTTTAATATGAACATAACTTGTCTAGGCACTTGGGGATCCCTTTAAGCAGATCTATTTCTTAATACAATTTCAATTAATCTCTAACCCCTGCAACAACATTACAATCTTTAACAATCTAAAATTTATTCCTAAATATTATGCAAAACACTTTTTCTTTAAAAACTCTGGAAATCGTTCTGATTTATCTTACTATATCCCAACCAATATCCAGATCTTAAAGTTTTTAATCAAAAAACTTTCAAAACCTCATCTTAAGTTCAACAACTTACTCTCTGACAACCAATATAGGTTTTGATTTTTCCTTCTAACCAAGAATATGGTCTGTGAAAACACAGGGCTTGCAACTACAAATGAGTTTTAAACAAAATGTCTTTTACTGCTAATAAATTATTCAAAGTTATATTCAAATATTTATGAATGGCAAATATGGTTTCCATGGAAATCCATAATGAAAGATAATATTATTTGATTATCTTTTATTACTGACATCCATAGAAACCATATATACAATTTATTGTAAAGATAGTATCTGCTAAGGTTGCCTCTCTTGCCAATATCCTACTTCTGATTCCACTCTATTACCTCTAAAAACTTTTTATCAATATTAATTAATGATGCATTTTATAACTTTAATCATGGAACCAAACACATTGTAAATGTAGTTGGACTTATTCTAGCAAGATCTAAGGTCTACAAATACTCCCATGGTTAATGCTCAAGTGACCTTACCATCACTTGTTTCACATACCAAAACAGAATTTCATGTGACTCAACATTAAACAGTCACATCCTTTTCTGTAAATATTCTTTTATGTTCATAAAACTTTTATTTATTTAGTCTTTTATTTATTTAGTCTTTTTTATTGGAATATCAGTGCTATGAAATTCTTTCTACTTTCATTGGAATAATCCAACAAGACTGCAAAGTCTTGGAATGAATGACTGAATGAATGAGTGGAATGAATTAGTTGCAACAAATAAGACTCAGATTGAAAATTCTATTTTCAAAAAAATATACAATAATTTCAAATCATAGCATAGATTTTACTTATTTTTAAGTATATTATATATTAATAAAAAATAACATTTTAACTTAAAATAAAAAAATAACTTTTTATTTATGGAACTTACATTTTAAAAAAAAAATCACTTCTACACAAATAAAAAAGCAAAAGGTTTTACCACTCTTTATCTGCTGAGACATCCTTTCCATTGACCTTAGTAGATTTTGTTGAATATTGAAAAGTAAATTGCCCTCCTTCCTCAAGTATATCAATACCTTTAGGGAATAAACATATACATGATTTGGACTTACTCACTGCAGCAATAGCAGCACTCCATTCAGAGTCTGTTGTTCCCTTCAATTAGAAATAAATACAATTCTTCTAGAAAAATCAACTATTTATTAATAGGTACTTAAATATATATAAGCAAATAGTGAAAAAAAAGTAAAAAACAAGGAATAAATAAGGCAAGTGGTCAGTTCCACGTCCAACAGGAATTGACAATCAATTGTTTTTTTTTGGCGCTCAAAATTTTTATTATTTTTTTGTTTAAATTTTTTTCTTTGTTTAAATCTTAGTGATAGTTCTTTATAAGTAAACTTAATAAATACAAAAATAAGTTAATGCTTAAAGGGTAATGAATTCGTATTATTTTAATAATAACAATTTTAAATAAAATCAATGCTTTTCTTAGAAGCGCAAACAGGCAATTGATAATTTTTAATTTATTTAAAAATAATTTATTTCCTTGCAACGACTTCGCAAACAATGGGAAAAGCTACAAGAAAAATAGTAGAAAAGATTCAATGAAAAAAAAAGTACAGTTGAGATTATATTCTTAATTACATACAATAATTTCAAATAACAATGAAATAAGAACTTTAATCTCTGAAGTAAAAAAAGAAAAACTTGCGCAAATTTTATATCTCTCGCTGATTGAAATCATCTCAAAAACTGCTAATGTTAATTTATTAATAATAATGTTATTAACTCTTGTTTGCAAATACTATTTTAACTGAACATTTAATACTAAGAAGACGATTGTTTAATAAAAAACTACAATAAAAATTACTAATGTTACATAAAATGAGATTTTAACTAAATCCTATTATAACCCTATTATTAAAAAAAAGTGCTAACTATAATCATTCATTCATTTATTTGCAATTTTACAAAAAAAATAGCAAAACTTACAAGAAAATAAAAAAAAAGATTTAGAGAAAAATAAAACAAATTGTTTAAGTGCAGATGAAAGAAAAAATGTTCATAGTTAAATACATTATTTATTACATTATTAATTATTATTAAAATAATATACAAAACTTTTTTTAATAAAAAAAATAAATAAAATAAGAACTTTAACTATTTAAGAAAAAAGGATTTTCACCATCAGTAAAATAAAATTAATTTAATAATAAATTAAACAAATAAGTGAAGCAAAAAAACTTAATAAATATAGTTTACGTAGTGCATAATACATTCACCAACAAAGTGAATTAATAAGTTCAGGGTTGTTAAAGCAGAAAAATTACTGGTTTCTATTAATATGCAATAATTATTAAATAAAAGTTTTAACAACAATAAATTTAATATATACTCAAATATATTTTAAGTAGTAGAATTAGTAATACAAAATTATTAATAAATTATTAATTTTTAATTATTGAATTATTTTGATATAAATTAATAATAAGTTATTAATTTTATTTATTGAATTATATCGATAAAAAGTAAATTTAATGGAGCGCTTTTAAAACAAAGAAAAAAAACAGGCAGTATTGAACAATAAAAGGATTAAAGAAAAAATTTGCATTAATTTCTTTTCGCTTTTAAACTTTTTGCTTTAACGACCCACTAGCAATTAAAGTAGTGTATCATAAACAAGAAAACTATTTTAAACTATTTTTTCAAAATTTAAATGATTTTATAAAATTTTAGTATATGCATTTTCTAAATAACATCCTCATTATTTGTCAAACCTTGCTTTTAAATCTTTTTTTTTCAACCAGTCAACCATGACTGGCAAGAATTTACTTTGGGAGGTCAAATTAGCATTTTTAGTCATTTCAGGCGGTCATTGACCGTTGACCAGCCATTATTTTCCATGCTGTATAAGACTTTCAAGAAATTATTAAACACATTGACAATCAATCCACTATCATAAACATTACAATTCTTAAAAAAATAACTTGCTAAAATACTGAAAATATAAATTTAGTAAATGAAACTTAACATTTAACAGACTTTCACAATAACAGACCACTTAAATGTGACATTTCGACAGTTTTTAGACCTCCTTACCCATAAGATATTTGCTTAATAATGACATTTTTCTAAAAAAGTTATATTTTGTTTTATTCAATAGTATGGTAAGTTATTATATTGTTTATATCAACTTCTATAACATTTTTCTAATTATTTTCTTTGTTTCCTAATTACGCAACTGTATTCCAGTCTTGAGAGTTGATGAGAGTTGATCTTAAATACAAACTATTCTTTTCAATTACATTTACATAATTTACTAGCTACTAACAATAGCTAATAAATTTTGACTCAAATGAAATTCAATTACTTTCAACCAGTCATTATCACAATAACCCTTATATTCCTTAATCCATGAATAACATACACACTGAATCAAACCTACTTAAGGTCTCAAACCTACATGAACAACATACACACTGAATCAAACCTACTTAAGGTCTTCTATGTTTATCTTTTACAACTGACCTTTACTTAAAACAAAAAAATCACATGCAGAATTAGAATCTGCAAAAACTTCCTTTATCGTGTATTTTGCTTTTATATTTATCTGTTTATAAAGCATTAAATTGACGCCCTACTGTTTATTTTATTGTTTATTTTTCCAACACTCCTGATTATATTCTGTATTTCTATAAACCACCTAAAAAATTCTCAACTTATAAATTTTATTCTTTCTTTTTATGAAAGTTTGAAAAAGAGTGGAGAAAGAAAAAACAATATTTCTATTATTTGGTATTCTTGATGGATTTAACAGGGCTAAAAACACGGGTTTCAAAGTGAGGAGAGGGGGGGGGGGCATAATCATCAATTATTAAAAAAAGTCCTCTATATCTAGAAATTTTTTTTCTTTTACCAGCCCCCACTTCCATCTGATGATGATGGTCTCTGATTTATCAAGCTCAAACCAGATTGCAACAAATTTAGAAGTTCTGAGTAATAAAACCTGATGCACCTCTTTTTGATGCAAACAAGGTTAAGGTAATTCTTTCAATTGTTTCAAGGAAATGGGGAAGATTTGATTTGTTATGAGCTAATAGACCTATTTTAATTAGAGCTTCCTCTTTTTAAATTTAAGTGTGCAAAGTTATTAAAGAACACAATAATCTTATTTTAGGTTCATATTCATTCGAGTATCAAAGATATCCCTAGCCTCAAAGTTAATATAAAATCTTATAAATTTTTGGTTAAAAGGTTTATGTTGATGTTTAAATAAAACTTATTTGAATTTGAAATATTTATAATAATTTCTTCTATATATATTTCTAAAATAGAAGAAAACTTTTATAATAAAAAAATAATTTATTTTTATTACCATAATGAGATCTCCTTCTTCATCTAGGTATTTAAAACGATTTAATCCAGGGCATCCTTTAACAATCTTTTCCCAAGTTGTGGAACTAGTTTACCAAAAAAAAAAAAAATTGAAATGAATTTTTAACTTGGCACATACCAAAGTACCAAGCAATAAAAATGTTATTTTTTTTATGTTTTCTTGTTAGTATAGATTCTAATTCAGATATATTTTACATATATATATATTATATATATATATATATATATATATATATATATATATATATATATATATATATATATATATATATATATATATATATATATATATATATATATATATATATATATATATATGGGCAACTCCATTGTTAACTTATGTTACATGTGCAACAACTTTATCAAACATTTGTCTGTTTAAACTGTAAATTAAACTTTTAGCTGTTTTTTATGAAAGCTGTTAGTCTAAAGAATAAGATAAGCTAAAAAGTTTAGAGTCTGGCCAGAAGAGGGTGAACTTATTACTGAAAATGCCACTTAACTTACGTTACACGGAAATTAAGGTAAAAAATTGCTTTAACTTTTAGATCAGATTTCTACAAATCAGTAAAGCAAAAAAACTTTCACAAGATATTAGGAATTTCATGCCAACTTAAAAAATATATAAAACTTTATCAGAGGTGACCATCTAAGAAAAATAAAACTTGTTTTTTTGATACTATATATTTAACTTACATTATATCACTTACATTACCGAGTGATATTTATCGTGGATTTTTTATATCTTTTATTCAGAGTTAGAGTTACATAACAAAAGAATTGCAAAAGTATTGAACTCATTCATTAAAAATAATTAACAAAGGAAATTTAAAAAAACTAGCGACACTCTTCCTGAGTGATTTTTCATAACATTTATCAAAGTTATCTAGTGGAAAATAGTTTTTAGTCAAGACCAAGAGCAACTTTAAAAAATTATTTTAGTATTACAACTTTATTAATAGTTATTTGAGTTGTTTAAATAAGAAAATCTTTGGTTTGTCAAAGTTTTTACTTACACTCCTTATGTTTATGCGTATTGCCTCATTTTCAATAGATTGAATTTTCAAAATGCTGCAAAATATTTACATTTAAATCTTTTAAAATATTTTTGTTGAAAAAACTACTATCATAGTTTAGGAGGGAAGGGAGTTCAGGCAGGGTCATCCTGAATGGGGGTGTCCCCCCCCCCCAAAGCTGTCATATAAGCATTGAGCAAGTTTTGAATAGTGTCTCTAGATAGCAAAAAAAAAACATACACCCCCCTCCCATGGAAGACATCTTTGGGATGGCCCTGGGTTCAGGTATATGTGATCGTTTTTGACAGGAGGAAAGGGGTTAAGAATTGACAAATATAGGGTGATATGTTTTATGGATGACCCATAATTGCATTTACAAAAATAAAAAAGAATCTAATTTTTTTTATATTAGGAGAATAGCAAACAAATCTTTTTTTTTTTTTGTCTAAATACAAATATTTAATTCTTATTTTTATTTATTTATGTGTATCTATTTGTCAACTAAAATAAGAATACATAAACAAATAAAAAAGCAATTAAATAATTAAATTTAACATTGAAAGAAAAACTTTTTTCTAAATTCTCCTAATATAAAAAGTTTCAGTTAAAATCTTGTTATACCGACACGAATTACTTAATGACGTAATTCATTTTGTAAACAAAAACTTAACAAAAATCCCCAGAACTTTAGTAAATGCATGTAGTTTTAACTTACGTTACACAAATTTAAAATAAAAATGTGCTTAAACTAAGCATCGTTATTCAAAACTTTAAATGTAAAAACGTAATATTTAATATTCTTTCACTTATATTATTAAAAAACTTAAGTTTTAGAACTAAATTTTAAAAAAATATAACTTTATTGTGTACATAAAAGATAATAAGCCATTTAACGTAAGTAGTAAGCCACTTCACGAAAGCCATTTTTTATCAATTTTTTATATTTAAACAAGTCTAAAGAAATCATTTAAGCGGTAATATAAAAGAAGTAATTAACATTATAAAAACCACTAACGAAGTTTAAATAATGATTATATAAAAAAGTTTGCATGACAATTACATTTGATATTTACAAATGCAATAACTTAAGAAAAAGCAAAGAAAATTTTATTTTTATCAATCTAACTCCTCCATCAAAAATGTTCAGTAAAAGAAAAAACAAGATGTTTTAGGCGCGTAAAAAAAGAAATCATAAAATAAACATAATTTTAATAAATTTTATTAATCATCTTGCAAGCAGAAGAATATTTATTTAGACAATTTCTCATAAGAAACAATGACAAAGATAATTACTGAATTTATTAATAAAAAAAAAAAAATTATTAGCTAGATTAAATTATTATTAGTTATTATTAGTTAAATTTTAAAAATTATTAGTTAAATTTTAATTTAATATTAGCGCCACTTTTGATATTTGAAACTGTGTTTGTTTTGTTATAATGATTGATTTTATCAAACAAGTAAAATTAAAAACGAATTTTTAAAACATAACGCTTTTATATGTTATTAAAATTTTGCAATCAATTTTTTCTGATATTACTATTTTATTTTATTAACATTCAGCTGTATGCATGTGTAAAAAAACAAAAAAAAATCAGGAAAAGGCAGGTCTTAAACCACAGACATTCCGTTTACAAAGTCAACGCCTTTTAAAATAATTATATTGTTGGAAAACTATATAATTATTTTAAAAATTATTATTTTTTTTTTCATATAAAAAATCCACTTAATTAAAATTAACTAAATTAATTGACTTATGGCAAAACTATGTATTGAACATGTCAAATATTGTAATGTCATCAAACAAGAGTATGTATGCTAAATTTGAAGAAAATCTATCATCAGAGAGTGACTCAAAAATTGATTGCAAGATTTGATGCTCACAGACAAACAGAGACAAGGAGTTGATAAAAGCATTAGAAAAAAATGAAAAAAATATTACCAACATTACAACATCTTATAAAGAGTTTTTTTTATAATTAAAAAAAAAACTTCTTTTATGGATAATGCCGTTATTATTATTTTTTTCTTGAATCTATGCTTGAAGCAATATAGCTCTTGCAATATCTTCATTTATATTTATAAGTTTTATTTTGCAAAAAATAATAATTTATAAAAATAATATTTTATAATAGTTATATAATTAACATATAATTAACAGATTGTACGATATCAAAAAAGTGAAAACAGAAATTTCCTTTTAATTTAGAAAGAATTTTGATTAAAAAAGTTATTTAAATTTTAAAAAAATAATTTCTTTTTCATGTTTTTTATTTAAAACAAGGTATATATATATATATTTATATATATATATATATATATATATATATATATATATATATATATATATATATATATATATATATATATACATACATACATATATATATATATATATATGATATATATGATATATATGATATATATAATATATATAATATGTATATATATATATATATATATATACATACATATATGATGCATATAATATATATAATATATATAAAATATATAATATATATAATACATAATATATATATATATATATATATATATATATACATATATATATATATATATATATATATATATATATATATATATATATATATATATATATATATATATATATATATATACAGGGGCTATTTTAGGAAAAAAGTTTTGGCAGAGGTACCCCGGTCCTGAAGAAATTTAGCGGAAATATTGCCAAATATCAGCATTTTTTGCCGAAAAAACGATATTTGCTGTTAAAATATTTTTTAAAAAAAAAGGTCCTCAATTTTTAATTTTAATCAACGCCCAAATATGGTTGATGCTGTCAAAAACGATGTAGAATAGCCCCTTATATATATATGTGTATATATATATATATATATATATATACACAACGCTCAGAATTAGGAAAAATGAGGTCAGCAATAATTTGCCGACCTCAACCTTTTAGAGCTCGGCATCAGGTTGGCAAAAAAAATTTGATACAAAGGTCTAATCATAAAACATAGAAACGAGATCGGCAATTTTTTGCTGACTTCAAACACTTTTAGGTCAGCATTGCCAAATGCTGACTCTAATTCTGAGGATTGATATATATATCAGTAGTGGACAGGAAAGGCATGCAATCCCACTCCAATGACCATGCAGTAATTGTTTATTTTTGAAAGCTTGATCACTTTTTAGATAATTAAAAACACGCTGAAAAAAACAGACATCAAAAAAATTATAAACAGGCTTAACTATATAAAAAAGACACAAATCTTAACGAAAGAGAAATTAAAAAAAAAATTAAAACCTATAGCTCTAAAAAAAATCAACTAAGGTTGAATAACTCGTCGCATTGGTTTGACGAGTTTCTAACTGATTTTTTTTTATATTAGGAAATAGCAATTAAATCTTTTTTTTAATGTCTAAATAAAAATATTTATATGATTATTTTTATTTATTCATGTATTTTTATAAATCAATCAAAAAAAGAATACATAAACAAATAAAAAAATAATGACATAAATAATTTTAATTTAACATTTCAAAAAACGAAAAGATTTTTTTAAATTCTTCTAATACAAAAAATTTCAGTTAATGACCTTTTCAAACCAACGCAACAAACTATAAAACTTCAACCTTTTCTAATGTTTTTATAACATTAGGCAAACTCTTTTAAATAAAAAAAAACTTACATCTAATTATCAATTAATAAAAAACTAACTTTATTTAAATTATCGAAAAGTATTTTTAAAAAAAGCTGTGGTTAAGTTGTTGCAAAAAAGTAATAAATACGTGGTCAGGAATAAGGTGCAATCGCACGCCATTACTGTACATGACTGATATGTATATTAGGCTGGGGTGAAAATAAATAAAAGTGTGAATTTCATCACAACAAACCATACTTATTTGCCAATCCATGGATGATACCAGAATTTGTAAAAAATAAAAATACTTTACTGGAAGTGCCCCATTTCGACCCTTAAGTATCAGACAGGTCCCTAATATTATAGAAAAAAATTTCTTCGAAAGTATGTCACGTTGGGTCTCAAATGAAGCGAAATTTTATAAAAATTTTAAAAATAATTATTATTTTGTCTTTAGATTATTAGTTTACATTTTAATGCGTAAAAATCACCATTTTTTAACATAATTAAAAAAATCAATTTTTTCACATTGTTTTTAAGATGAGAATTTTTTTTAAAGATGTTTTTATAAAACATGATTATTATTTTTGAAATTTTTATAAAATTTCGCTTCATTTGTGACCCAACATTACTTACTTTTGAAGAAATTTTTTGTCTATAGTGTTAAGGACCTGTCTGATGTTTAAGGGTCAAAATGGGCGGTTTCCCGTATCTTATATTAATATTTTTTGTTCATTTACAGTTTGCCGCAACAAAATAATTTTTGATAGACCAAACTTTTATTTTCACCCCGGCCTAATGTGTGTGTGTGTGTGTGTGTATATATATATATATATATATATATATATATATATATATATATATATATATATATATATATACATATATATATATATATATATATATATATATATATATATATATATATATATATATATATATATATATATATATATATATATATATATATATATATATATATATATAGAACCCTTAGATGTTGTCCGAAAGTTTTTTCCATATTTTGTTAACAAAAAGTAAAAATTAAAATGCAAGACCGGAATTTTTTTTTTTTAATAATGATAGACTGCCTGCCCCAACCAAACCCTCAGTCGATGTAGCAGCACTCCCTTGCGGGTCAGGCTATTTGTCAGTTGATGTAGCAGCACTCCCTTGCGAGTCAGGCTATTTGTCAGTCGATGTAGCAGCACTCCCTTGCGAGTCAGGCTATTTGTCAGTCGATGTAGCAGCACTCCCTTGTGAGTCAGGCTATAAGATAGTCGATGTAGCAACTTTCCGCGCATGATTTACAGTAAAAAAAATAAAAATAAAAACATTTTATTAAAAAAAACAAAAATAAAAACATTTTATTAAAAAAAATAAAAATAAAAACATTGTTTATATTGTTAAAAACATTCAAAATGTTTTAAAAACATTCAGAATGTTTTTAAAAACATTCTGGTCAATTAAATTTGCGTTTTTGTGGTTTTTTTATATAACAATTAATTTGTAATTAAATTAATGGTTTTGACTTTTGTCCAACACGAAAATGTTGGAAGAAAGTCAAAAGTAATTAAAAGTGACGTATGTGTTGGCTTAAGAATCACTTTTTTCCTTACGCTCTTCCCAAAGCCAACAAACTATAGATCTATATCTATATATATATATATATATATATATATATATATATATATATATATATATATATATATATATATATATATATATATATATATATAGTTCTATAGTTTGTTGGCTTAAGGAATAGCTGAAGGAAAAAAGTGATTCTTACGCAAACACATAATACACTTTTAATTACTTTTGAATTTCGTCCAACATATCCTGGATGGACGAAAGTAAAAACCATTAATTTAATTACAAATTAATCGTTATTTAAAAAAACCACAAAAACGCAAATTTAATTGACCAGAATGTTTTTAAAAACATTCTGAATGTTTTTATAACATTTTGAATGTTTTTAACAATATAAACAATGTTTTTATTTTTATTTTTTTTAATAAAATGTTTTTATTTTTATTTTTTTTAATAAAATGTTTTTATTTTTGTTTTTTTTACTATAAATCATGCGCGGAGTGTTGCTACATCGACTATCTTATAGCCTGACTCGCAAGGGAGTGCTGCTACATCGACTGACAAATAGCCTGACTCGCAAGGGAGTGCTGCTACATCGACTGACAAATAGCCTGACTCGCAAGGGAGTGCTGCTACATCGACTGACAAATAGCCTGACCCGCAAGGGAGTGCTGCTACATCGACTGAGGGTTTGGTTGGGGCAGGCAGTCTATCATTATTAAAAAAAAAAAATTCCGGTCTTGCATTTTAATTTTTACTTTTTGTCAACAAAATATCGAAAAAACTTTCGGACAACATCTAAGGGTTCTATATATATATATATATATATATATATATATATAATTAAAAACATTCTGGTCAATTAAATTTGCATTTTTGCGGTTTTTTAAAAAAATGACTAATTTGCAATTAAATTAATGGTTTTTACTTTCTGACAACAAACTTTTTCTGACAAATGTTGGACAAAAGTCAAAAGTAATTAAAAGTGGCGTATTTGTTGGCGTAAGAATCATTTTTTCCTTCCGTACTCCCAAATGCAACAATCTATAGAACTATATATATATATATATATATATATATATATATATATATATATATATATATATATATATATATATATATATATATATATATATATATATATATACATATATATATACATATATATATATATATATATATATATATATATATATATATATATATATATATATATATATATACATATATATATACATATATATATATATATATATATATATATATATATATATATATATATATATATATATATATATATATATATATATATATATATATTAGGGTGTCCCAAAAAACAACATTTTTGAAAAATATATGCAGAGACCCCCTTAATGTGTTCTATCTAATACAAAAACACTACATTTAAAATTTTTTTGAATAAAAAATATTTTAAGGGGTCCCTCAAGACCCTCGAATATTTAATGGGTCCCTAATATTTTCAAAAAAAAAAATTTTCAAAAATATGTCAACCTGGTACTCAAATGAAGTGAAATTATAAAAACTTTAAAAATAATATAGATTTCAAATATAGAATTGTTTTTGGTTTCATTACATGAAAAATTATGTTTTTTAAATAAAAACAAAAAAATGCATTTTTTATGTATTTTTATAACAATTTTAATAAATAAGTTAAAATTTTTCCAAATTAAATATTATTCTTGAAATTTTTATATAATTTTGCTTAATTTGAGTACCAGGTTGACATACTTTTAAAAAACTTTTTTTTTGAAAATATTAGGGACTCATTAAATATTCGAGCGTCTTGAGGGACCCCTTAAAATATTTTTTTATTCAAAAAAATTTTAAATCTAGTGTTTTTGTATTAGATAGAACACATTAAGGGGGTCTCTGCATATATTTTTCAAAAATGTTGTTTTTTGGGACACCCTAATATATATATATATATATATATATATATATATATATATATATATATATATATATATAATCTATATATATATATAAATATAATATGTACTTCATATACCAAGTTCGTAAAACCTTTAGTTTTGAAAACTTAAAAGTTTTTAATCTCAGATTTATTTTATTTTTTAATGTGGCAAGAAAAATAACTCTTCACCTTAGTTTTAATAGAAGGAAAATTAAGATATAAAAAACAGACAGCCAACCTTAAACTATTATTGGTTATTCAAATCAGAAAGAATAAAAAAACCTTTATCTGTATATAAATAAATTTTCTTAAAAGAATCTTTGACAGACAATAATGACCATTCATCATTTATACTGGTTTCCAAATAAGTCTTTATCACATGCAAGCCCAAGAATATCTTTAATATATTTGGCTTATGTGCAATACTAGCTTAGATGTCTATATAATGTTATTAGTAACAATAATAATAATAATTATAATAATAACAACAATAACAATGATGATAATAATGATAAGGTATAGCTGTAACAACTGGTGGAAAGAGTTGTAAAGTGCAATAACAGTAAAAAATGCACAGTAACAGCTCATTTAGTTTTTTGTTTGTACTTTAACTAAAATCTTAATAAAAATTTTGAATCTAAATTTCTGCAAAATTTAGATTTGACTAGTTTGTATTCAGCTTCTTTCAGATGGTAAGCTGTTCCATGCATTTACTACTTGGTTTTGCTATATTTGAAGGCATTGCTCCAAAAAGAATTTTTCAGTTTGAATTTGTGATGTCTTAAATAAGGACCTTCTTTTGATATATATGGATAATGGTCTGTAACTCAATTTAATTTATTATGGCCATGTTAAATTTTGTAATGCTGAATAAGATACTGTTAGATGAATGTAGAATACGTGGAGATCTTATTCAATATTACAAAATTCAACAACACTAGAATCTATTGTCATTAATTGCATGTTTAACCTATCTTCATAAGATCTTCTCTTCTTTGGATCTTTTTAATATTGTCTATGTGTTGTTGTAGGTATTGAGATCATGCCTGGACCGCACACTCAAGATTTGGTCGTATAAATGTTATGTAAAGCTTTTTTAGTATGTTTTTGTCTAAATATTTAAATATTCTTATTATGGTACCTAACATTCTATTTGTTTTGCAAGTTTATTAACAATAAATTTGTGGCAAAACATAACTTATGCATGCAAATATGTTTACAGAAATGATGTTTTGTTAGAAGCGTTTTTCATGATGCTATCACCTTAGCATCATGATTTTTCAGGTTTTACTAAAGTTTATTTTAAACTTAACAATTAAATCAAGCTTTATTTTTTTTTTTTTAAAGTACTTTCACCACAACAGCATAAAAATGAGGTCACAAAGAAATCAATCTTTAGACACTTGTAGGTCTAAAGTTAGGTTAACCTAACTCCAAGGGTTGTTGTGTATCTCATTAAATAATTTATAATACTAAATCAGCACTTGAAATAATTATTTAAAAGTTGCCGATCAACACTGATTGGCTGAAATGGAAAATATTGAAAAGTAGACAATCAAATTTAATTTTTGTAATTTTCACCTAAATTTAGTGGCCTTAACACTTAATGCATTACATTTTTTGAGTTTGCACAATACTTTATAGGGCTATATTTTTATAAAGCCTGATTATCCACACAAAAATGTTGATTTAAAAAAAAATTAAAATTTAAGAATAATCTTTTAATAAAAGACAGTATAAAATTTTATATTTTAAGCTTTTAAATCTAAATAAATCTTTTTACTTCTCCATATAGAAAATATCGTTTGTTTTTGCTAAAAGTAAAGTTTTTATTCTTAGAAAAAATTAAATATTCAATTTTTTATTAAAGCACTTGCTTTTGCTTAGCTGGTAATTTAGATGCCGATTTTTTATTGAAAACTTTTTTTTCTCCTAGCCGCTAGGAAAACAATACAAATAAAAAAATAAAAAACTAATAGATGGAAATATAATTTTTGTTAAAAAACTTTCAGTTGCTTTGGTGATTCAAAAAAATAATCTAGAGAAAATAATCCTTCTTAGAAAAAAATAAAAAATTTTAATTTTTTCTTAGCAGGTGATTCAGATACTAATTTCTTATTAATCGAAACAATTGTCCGTTGTATTTTGTCTGTCTCTATTTTATGATTATAATTTATTTTATACTTTCTAAATAGTCAATTTTAACACTTAATACGAAAACTATTATATTGTTTTGACATCTAATGATCTCAAACTTTTGAGATTATTAAATTATTTAAGCAAAAGTAAAAACTATTTTGCAAAAAATGTTAACATTTCTAGCTATTATTCTAAATTCATTTCATGTTTATTCAATAGTATTTTGGCTTTTTTTTTATACTGTAAACTAAAAATTGTTATTGTCTTAAAACTATTTTTATTCCAATAATCAAAAACATTTAGTTGCTAACTAAATAATTTTAACTTTCTATTTTTGAAAGTATCTAAATTTTTCTACTAAGTTTGTCTTGCAATTCTTGCAAATCAAATTTGATTGGCCAAAATTGATATTGGGAGATCAAAGCGTTATTTTTTCAAAAGTAGACAATCATTGATCAGCCTTTATTTTCGGTGCTGCTAAGTAATCTTGAACAAATGCTCAGTTTATTTATTTTTTATTTAGTTTTAAGGTATATATAATCTTACCTCGGAATGCAGTCTTCAACGAGTTTGTTAGTATTAAAGTACTTTAGTCTCACAGAATGCTCCATACTGCATTTATTTCATATACTTTATATATAATAATAGCTGTAACTCTTAAAAAGACAAAAATTTGATAAAGTTCTCCAACATAAAATTATGCTGCAACATAAAATAGAAAATAATTATCTTTTTTGTTTTGGGTATAAAATTTCAACAGTGCAACATATATTTTAACTTAGCAAATAAAATCATAATTTAATATATTATATAGAACATAATTCGAAAAAAATGTTTATTTACATTAGTATAACTTGTAAAGCAATAGTAACACAAGGCAAATATGGTACACTATTTAGTCTCATTTTGGATAATAGTGTGACCATTTGAACTTTTAATTACTATTATTATCATAAGTATAATGATAATTATAATTGCAGCTATTAATATTATAACTTTTTTTTTATTATAACAACTTTTATAATTTATTAGTACTGTTTATCTTCATCATCATCATAACATCATTTTCATCATCATCATCATCATCATCATCATCATCATCATCATCATCATCATCATCATCATCATCATCATCATCATCATCATCATCATCATCATCATCATCATCATCATCATCATCATCATCATCATCATCATCATCATCATCATCATCATCATCATCATCATCATCATCATCATCATCATCATCATCATCATCATCATCATAATCATCATCATCATCATCATCATCATCATCATCATCATCATCATCATCATCATCATCATCATCATCGTCATCATCATCATCATAATCATCCAAGTTAGGCTGTTCTGGATTACAGATTATGAGTATCAGGGAAAACAAACTTCTCTCACAATACATAAATCAAACATACCAGATTGTTTACCAGATACCAAGTACAAAAACAGATATCAAATTTATTAAATAATAAAGCACTAATAATTTTAGTTTTACAGAGAAATAAAATATGTATAATTATAAAAACTTTAAAAATGAGATCAAATACAAATTTAACAATAAAAAAGCAAAAACAAAAAGAATACACTACAATACAGACAAATAACAAACAAAATAAACAATACAAACAAATAGATAAAATAAACAAGATAGAAACAAACAAAAAATAAAACTGTTAAAACATGGTTAAATAAAAACAATATTATGCTTCCATTTAACAACAAAACAAAACAAACAAAAAAATGTGTTGTTGTGTTTTTGTTTTTAAATCTAAGCATATATTTATTTAACTGCTTCTTAAATATTTTAGAGTAATCTTCCTTTTTTTTTTTAAAATAGTTTTAAAAAATCTTTATAAACAAAAAAATGTATAAGATATTTTAAGCCATATCGAATTTAATATTTTTTAATATACGATCAAAAAACAAACAAACAAACAAAATTTTTACAACGTCCAAGCAAACATAAATTTTGTTTGCTAACCAAGCAATGTTCATCATTATGTCATAATAATCTCTTTGATTAAAAATAAACATCATCTTTAAATAACCACTTTGATTATTAATAAAAACTTTGATTATTTGATTAGAAATTATTTGATTAGATATTTGATTAGATATTTGATTAGAAATAAAAACTTTGATTATTACCAATCATCTTTAATAATTGACTATTTATTTATTTAAAAATTAAAGACTAATACTCAGCAAATATCATTTTAATATACATACTCTGCAAATATTACAGCAATTGAAAAAAAAATTTGTCATATGATTATAGTGGAGCTATAATCATATGACAAGTGTCATATGATTATATATAATACGCCGATATATATGGTTAGAAGACGTTAACTTAACTCCAAAGTAATGTTTTCGCATACTGTATATTTTTTATTTTTTTTATTTTGCCGTATTAACAGGTTTTTATTACATTTTGGCTCGTTATTAAGTTAAACAAGGGTGGCTTGACTCTTACTGCTCGCGTTTATTACAAATAATATATATATATATGTATATATTTTTTTTCGGAGTAATGTTTAATGTTTGGAGCAGTTTTTTTTTTTGAATTTTTCAAAAAAGTCCAGTTGAACAAATCCACAAGCTGTTTCATGGCGTAGTTTCAAACCACACACAAACGATAACTTCTGCCCTGCTCTATTATTTTGGCTACTACTATGAAAATAACTAGCTTGTCTAATGTTATGTTGATGTAACTCACAATCTTTTAAATAGAACTGTTTAAAAATAATTTTAACATTTCTGTTTAGTGAGTTGACCAGTCATATTTTAATATGATTCTAATTGCTTAGTTTTGTAGTTTTTCTAAGATGTTTTAGTTATTATTGCTTATATCAAGAAAAATAGAAGCACAGTATTCATAGTGGAGAGCAATTATAGTTAGAAAGATTATCTTTTTATTCCAATGAGTTAAATATTTGCTTATTCTACCAAAATATCCAGTTTTACTTGCAATTTTATTGGAGATATGTTTTATATGTTCAGTAAAGTTAGGTTGGTAATCAATAATAATCCCTAAATACTTCTTGCAATCACCGAACTCAATGACTACATAAATTATAGCTATGTACAAATTGCTAAATAAGATACTAAGTCTAGATAATGAAAATTAGTATCTTATTTAGCAATTTGTACATAGCTATTCAATAATAATTATATCTCAATTAGCAAGAGATATAAAAAATTGCTTTATTAGAAGATCTACCTTTAGCATCACTAAATACCAAAAAATGGTATTCAAGAATAATATAGTTTTTCAATTTTTCAGATGAGATCTGCAACTTACTTAATGTGAGTAATTAGTACAAATATTTAGAAACCAAATTAATAGGTATTTGCTTTCCCTGGAAATAAGTTTTGGTTTATTTTAATGAGGTTAATACATTTTAACAGAGGTAACAAATGTTATTTTTAATGCAAAATAATGCTTATAAATATTAAGCATGTTATTTTATAACTATTGTAAAGGAAAGTTGTTATGTTTTGAAAATTGAAAACTAGTATGTTAAAATCCTTTTTTTTTAGTGATTTGGAGCTAAGCTACCTTACATTTAGTTTTTACATTGTACTTTTAGATATGATTTTAATAGTTGAACCTCTGTAAGATGTTTATCTTTTAAATCATAAACTAACTGGTCAGGTATAAAAACCTACAAATTAAAAGAGACAGATTTACGAAATCAATAACATTTTAAGGTAATACTTATTTTTATTTAAAAATGATTCTGAATTAACATCTTATAAAGTCTTCATCATTAAAAAGTTATTGAAATCTTAAAAAAATGGATGCAATTTTCTCTACTCTAACTAAAAGTTATTGAAACATTACTAGATTTTATAATTCAAATAGTTTTATTATGTTAACTGAATGTTGAGTCATATTTCGAAAAAAAAAAAGGTAATTACTTTTAATTTATTTTTTAAAACCATACCGTTAGATAGTACTATTAAATTTAGTTATTGTTAGAATAGCATTGTAATACTGTGCTGTGATAATCATTATAGTTGGAAATAATAATGTATCAGATGAAGAGCATTAACATAAAATATAAGTCATTTTATATGGTTTTGACTGCTTTTTAAAGCTTCTGTTTAAATAAAGCATATTTCAGTTTAATAGAAAAATCAAAGTTTGATAATACTATTTTGTTTGCAAGATAAGAACCTTGCTAATTGATAAGTAACTAGCTTGTCATTTTACAGAAAAAAAGGCATGAAGGTTGTGTTTGATGCAAAAAATATATTTTTAGAAAATTTTTCACCTTGTTTATTTAAATCTTTAAAGTTTGTAACTTTAAAGATTTAAATAAATAAGATGAAAAATTTTCTTTACATTTAAACATGAGGCATAAAATATTAAAACATGATACATTAAAAATGTGCATTTTTTAAAGAAGTTATTTTTTTTCAAATAATCTAGGGGCCTATTCCTATTTAGATCTTGTTTATCGTTTGACTCATCATTCAGCAAAGTCTTATTCGTTTACTTTATCTTCCCTTCATTCTCTAAAAACTTTTATTTGTCTAGTTTTTTTCCCCGCCCTTTAACTATTTGAAACTCTCTCCCATCTTCATGTTTTCCTGTCTCATACAACCTACAACTTTTGTAGTCTTCTTTCAACCATTTCTATGTTCTATAACTGTATTTTTTTTTTATCTAGTAACTCCAAACTTAATAGTATTTGCTTGCAGATTTGTTAGGGGTGAATCAGAAAAAATTAAAAAAACAAAAACAAACAGGGAAAATTGCTTTGTTAAAGAATGTTCACCTTTAGCATCTCTAAATATTAAATTAAAAATAATATAATTTTTTAAATCTCTATAAAACTTTTTTTAACATCATCACTTCCAACAAGGCTGCAAGCAACCACTATTAGAGTTGGAAGTTATGGAAAAATAATAGATAATAGTTAACAGATGACGTAAAAGATTGCAAATTATATGAATCAGGAAAACAAGATGAAGGGAGCAAATTGAATGATGATTTGATGAAGTCACAGTTAAAGGATGAGACTTAATTGAATAACGAGTAACACGAGAATGAATTTTACTATATGGCAAAAGAGACGCTAGCTCTTTAGAGCAGTGCCCATTATAGTATTTATAGAAAAAAGATAGAGACAACATTACGACTATGTAATAATGGTTGAAGATTGGCTGCAAGAGCAGGTCCAACTATGTTTACAATGCGCTTTTGCACCTTGTCTAAAAGAAAAAGGGCATCATTGGAAGGTCTGCCCCAGATATGGCAACAGTATTCCAAACAAGGACAGATTTTGCAATCGATGTGATATATGGTTTCCAAGAAAGAAATAGTTAATCCTACAAAATAAAGGGTAGATAAAGTTAATCCTACAAGATAAAGGGTAGATGACTCATCAAGTACATTTTGGTTCATAAATATAAGAAGATCTAGATGATTGTGATAATGATTAGCTGAAAAAAATTTGAGTTTTATCTGAGTTAAGGTTCACCAGCCACTGAGTGCCCCATGATGTAGCAGAAGTAAGATCCTTTTCAAGCTCAAGCAATCAGAGAGTGTTGGCTTCTTATCTAGAAGACAACACTCTCTAGACAAGAATACAATAACTAATATTTTTATGCCCTTTATAACTCACTTTAAGTTAGTAATCATTTCAAATATCTACAAAGGCAAAAGGTATTTGCTCAAGTTTTTAAAAAAATTAGTTTTAGCTTATTTCACAGACGTTTTTATAGAAGTTTTTGTTTATTTAATAGATCAAAGCTCATAAATTTTAAAAGAGTTAACCAAAAAGGTTTACAGTACTACAAGACATTTTAACCCATTCTTGTAAATCAGCATGACAGCTTTATTGTAAAACTATTTTGCATTTTTTTCAAAAAGGTTCTTTTTAATTAAAAAGGCTAGAAAAAAGTTTTGTTTATTTTTTTCTGGGAAAGCGCTGACAACACCTTTTGCTATTTACTTGTTACAGTTAAAAGTTCTTCTTTGTGATGGACTAAAAATAATTATTTATTTGCCAAATCAAACAAAATTAAAAAAATACCAATACAAACGAAAAATGATGACAGTCAGCAGAAAAACTTTGCATATTGTACAAAGAAGAAATGTTTACAAGAAACAACTACATTTCAAATTTAAAGAATCAACATCATTTTCATCAAATTTAAAGAATCAACATCACATCAAATCTATATCACTTTATCTGCTCTGAATTTAGCCTAGAGGTAAATTCAGAACAGATATAATCAGGGACAAGATGTGGCTAATCTAAATCTAAATAAATTTTGTAAAAATACAAGTTAGGTCTAAAACTCATGGGCAGCCTTATGGCTATTGTAATCTCATTGAAAGATTAAGATTAGATTAAGATGTCTGTCTCCTTCCAAGCAAAAATCTCCTGACTAACCAAATAAGCAAAATCAGTGATCTTAAAGCACAGATCCTTTTAGCAGCCTCACAAAATCTTGTTGAAAGCCATGCAAATTTCTGTATAATATTGTTTTTAGCTTAAACCATAAAATGAATTACCATATGACTTGTTACATAAAAATTAAAAATTTTATTAAAAATAAATGTGTTGTTAAATCTAAGAAGCTTCACAAATGTGCGTCACTTAAAACATTTGATGTTTCCATAGCAATAGTCAAAATCTGGGGGTTACAAAAAAACAAAACATTTTAGCGTTGTTGTTTATGAATCCATCATCTCTATATTATTATATGCACATTTTGGATGTGATACCACCCATAAAATCTTTCTTTCTTCTGTAAATTTCCAGAATAATGCTTTATGCATTAAATATCATACAAAGTGAAAAAATGAAATATTGATCCAATTTTTGTGCCAAAAATTAACTATATATTTATGAAAAATTGATTTCCTAGTAGTAATTATCTTAGCATTCCATAGATACTGTGTGAAATTTAAAGTTTTAGAATAATGAAATAATATATTTTGTATATTTGTCAATGTTGCTGTGTTGGCATTTACAAGCCTTTACTTAAACATTAGCCGATATAGAGTTATCCAGAGGACTAAGGTCTGATGACCTAGGTTTCCAGATTTCTTTTGACAAGAAATTTATGTTCTTGGACAACCGTTTCTGCATTGCATTAACTGCGTGACACAGAGTTCCATCTTGAACATAGTTTGTCAAGTCTGGGTAGTTTGTTTAGACCCATTAAGGAACTTTTTTTTTTAGGATTTTTTCCAAGTACTGATTTGACCCTATTCTTAAAAGATAGGTGGCATTTTAATTCTTATAAATGCAGCAAGATAAATATAACTTGAGAATGATTTTTGTTTTAGAAATGGTTCAGTTACATTATCTACCATGACTGTAGTTGCCTACTTGTCATTTCTGCTATTTTCTGATCTGTTGTGAGACATTTTTTATATGTGAAAAGAGAAGCTGGGATCTTTTTTTTTTATTTCTATTAAAAAAATGTCAAAAGACTCAGATTTAGTAGTCAATCAGTTTGAAGAAATGTATATGTTTTAGTCAACAATATAGCACCAATAGAACAATGCAGTTTTTTTACCAGTAAAACATGACATTGAGCTCCTGGGTACAGTGGCGGATTAAGACTTTTCGGGGCCCGGAGCTATTTAAAACTAGGAGACCCCGTTTCACTAAAAACGACAAAAATGAGTAAAACAAAGACTTTCTTGAAAACGCTATCACTTATATTTATTTATATACAAATTTTATATTTATTTTATTGAATTAAGTTGAGTGATTTTTTTCTGCTTTTCTTCCCCGCAAACTCTGCAATCACATCGCTGAAATCCAAAGTTTCTAATAATTTTGACTCAATAGTTAATCTTGCTATATTACTTAAACGACTATGGACCATTGTTGATCGGTGCATGTTCTTAACTCTTTTAAGAGTAGAGAATGATCTCTCAGCCTCGCAATTTGTTATTGGAATAGTTAGAAACAAGCGATATGCTATATAAACATTTGGAAATACATCAATAATATCGGTTTCAACAATCCAATTTAAAACATGCAGAGGAACCAATGTGTTTTCAGTCTCAGATCAATCTCATCTTTTTTATGCGAAAAAAAACACCGGAGGCTGCAACTTTAATAATGTTACAAATTGTTCTATTTCAAATATGAAACTATCTTCTAAATCATTTGAGTACACTTCTACAATTTTTTTCGCGCTAACTTGCAATTCCATGGTACTATAGTAAACAGCTTCAATAGAAATCCAAATAACTTATTTACGTGGTTGTAACCATCACTTCTTATAGTTAATTGTGTCACAAGTTTGTCAATAATGACAAAAAATGTATTCACTCGAAACTTGTCGGATACGCTTAAAGAATCAACTTGGTTTTCTGTGTTGCTCAATTTTTTAATTACCTTTCTTTTGTTCTTATCCGAATAGTCTTTTTCAATAAACGAGCTAAGTTTTTTTGATTCATTCTCAAATCTCGTAAAGTCGTTTCGTAAGTTTTTTACAAAGTCAATGTAAAAAACTTGTGAAACTAGTGAAAGTAACATACTGCTTGCTGTATGCAAATCTAATTCAACTTTTTGAAGAAATTTGGTAACTGCATTAAACCTATTAAGTATGTGATGCCAAAGTACAGCCATGAATGCAAACTCTAGCTCAGTGATCTTATTCAATAAACACAAAGCTCCATGACGAGTATCCGATTTGTCTTCTATATCCTCAGCTATATGACATAGCGCTGCATGAATCCCATCAAAATTTTCTCCTAAACTTTTTGAAGCATCTGACCTACATGACCATCGTGTATCTGATAGGCGCTTGAGTGTAGCATGATTTCCTTTCAATAAATCCCATCTATGTGTTGAAGCTACAAAAAATGAATACAAACTCTGGAGAACGCCAAAATAGTTGATAGAGTTGATGCACTTACTGACACTGCACTGCCCTACTAAATTTAAAGAATGTCCAGCGCAGGGGATATAAAAAGCTAATTCACTCCGCTCTTTTAAACGTGCTTGTAATCTAGAATATTTACCAGACATATTGCTTGCATTATCGTATGCCTGTCCCCGACAATTGGTTATATCAATATCATATCTTTCCAGTAGATCTAAAATGTCAGTAATCAAAGATTTACAGTCGTGGATTTTAATTTGTAGAAAACAAAAAAATCGTTCATACACGTGGCCATTTAGATAATAACAAAATATCACAGAAAGTTGATCCACGTGAGAAATATCAGGAGTCGAATCTACGATAATTCCCCAGTATTTTGCTTTTTTTCTTTCGGAAATAATGTGCGTTAAAACCTTTTGAGACATAATATCAATTAGCTCTTCAAAAATAGTTTTAGACAAATAATTTACATTACCTTTGCCTTTATTTGCAAAAGTGTCAATGTGTTGCTTTAAAACTGGATCAAATTGAGTCAACAGTTTTAACATGCCTAAGTAATTTCCGCTATTTGACGATCCTATAACTTCATTATGGCCTCGAAATGCTAAACCTCTTCCGGCTAAAAAACGAACAACCGCTACTATTCTATTTAAGATTGCAGACCAATAATTAAATTCCATTTTAATCTGGCTTACCATATATTCATCAACATGAGTATTTTGTTTTATGAATTCTATCCACTTAATCATACATTGAATATGTTCCTTGCTGTTTTCGTGGCCGAAAATAGTTTGTTTAGCTTTTTTCCAATTGTAAAAGCCACTTTTGACAAATACGTTGTCGTAATCGGTTGAAAACAACTTGCAAACATTACAAAATACACATCCAGTGGATTCAGAAAACATTAACCAATTTCGGTCACAATTTTCGCCATTATAGGGGAGATGGGGGTGCATTGATCGCCGGGGCAGTATGATCTTTTATGGCTTTTACTCGTTCATTTTTGCCTTACTAGAAGTGAGGTTGCAATTTAATTAACCATTATGCTTCCCTAATTGATTATTCGTAATATTTTTTCATAAGGTTATCAGCGTCAAAAAAATAAAGAAAATATTGTTTTTCGTCATAAAAAGTGATTTTTTTAAATCGTACTATAATTCAAATATATTTTTATTTAGATGTCTGTATGGGTTAACAAAAATTTTATTTTAAATTTGTAAGTGTTAGGTGTATAATATAATATATAATTTTTATTTGGCTGCAATTTATACAGTAGATATTGCTATCAATATGTTACCTATACCTATTGGGGTACATTGATCTTTGACTATGCGGGGACCATTGATCGGAGGATCAAAGTGCCCCATAGAAGACGAAGTGCCCCATGTTTTTGTTTATAAGCAATACAGTTAAACGAATGGAATTGTATTTTTAATTTAAAAAAAAACTATATATTAACAAACAATAGCTTTTAGCATTTCATTTTTTAAATCTACTTATGTTATAAGCTAGTAATAATAATACTATTATTTTATAATATCAAAAGAATAATATTTAACATAATAATTAAAAAATATTTAACATAATATTATTATGTTAAATATTAGCATTTATTAAAAACATATGTTTTTATTGATATATTTTTTTACAGATCTTAAAATGGTTAGAAATAGAATTAAAAAAACAAATAAAGTTGCTATAGCAAGTGAAACAATGAAAGTAGCTGTTTATAAAGTTTTAGAAGGAACACAACTGAATGTTGTAGCACGTCAGTTTAACATAGATAGAATGACTTTAAAAAGATATTGTCGTAAAAAGAGGCTTAATCCAAATGAAGCTTTCAAGCCTAACTACAACAATAGACAAGTTTTTACAGCAGAAGATGAAAAAAGTTTATCAAGTTATTTACTAATTGCATCAAAAATGAACTATGGCCTTTCAACTAGGTCAACGCGATTATTGGCATATGAATTTGCTTTAAAAAACAATAAGATATGCCCATCATCATGGATCCAAAATAAAATTGCAGGCATTGATTGGTTGCAAGGTTTTATGAAAAGACAACCAGAGTTGTCTCTACGAACACCTGAAGCAACGAGCTTCGCTCGATCAACAGCTTTTAACAAACACACTGTAAGAGAGTTTTTTCAAAATCTTAAAACGGTAAGAAATCGATATAAATATAATCCTAACTGTATATATAATGTTGATGAAACTGGTTTAACAACCGTTCAAAAGCCCGTAAAGGTTTTAGCTGGTAGAGGAAGCAAACAAGTTGGAAGAATCACATCTGCAGAACGAGGAACATTGGTAACTGCATGTTGTGCCTCTAATGCTATTGGAAATTCCATTCCTCCATTATTTATTTTTCCTAGGGTAAAGTTTCATGATTACATGATTAAGGAAGGACCTCCTGGATGTGTGGGATTTGCAAATCCTTCTGGTTGGATGAACGCAGAAATTTTCATAGAATGGATTAAACATTTTGTTAAATATTCAAACTGTTCTCAGGAATCTCCAGTTTTGTTACTTCTCGACAGTCATGAAAGTCATATTTCTGTTAAAGGCTTGGAGCTTGCAATTCAACACGGAATTACAATGATAAGTTTTCCTCCCCATTGCAGCCATAAATTGCAGCTATTAGATAGAACTGTTTTTGGACCATTGAAAAGGTTTTACAATTCTGCATGTGATAATTGGATGGTTTCAAACCCAAGACCAATGACCATTTATGATATTGTTTCAATAGTTCGAGAACCGTATACAAAAGCTTTCTCACCATCTAATATACAGACAGGATTTAGAGTAGCTGGCATTGAGCCATTCAATTCTGAAATTTTCAAAGATGACGAATATTTACCATCATCAGTTACAGATAGAGCTGCTCCAGATACAGTTACTATCACTCCTGTCAACAACATGGAATCTGAAATAACTATAGTAAATATTGAAACAAGTATTTTAAACAAAGTGTCTGAAATAACTATAGTAAATATTGAAACAAGTATTTTAAACAAAGTGTCAACAAGTGTTGCTTCTATAATTTCACCTGAGGTTTTAAAACCTTACCCAAAAGCATCTGCCAGAAAAAAAAATGTTAAAAGTAGGCAGTTAAAAACAAGGATCTTGACTGATACTCCTGTCAGAAATGAAATTCGTTTGTCAAAAGAAAAGAAAATTTGGAAGCAAACCAAAAATCAACAAAAAGTCTCCACAAAAGATAAGAAAGAAACTAAGAATTACTTGCTTAGGAATAAAAAACAATGTAAACCAAAGTTCATTTTCCTTTAATTGTAATGGCCATAAAGCAGGGTCTTCGCGTAGAATGGTATCTAGGAAAAATCATGATAAATAAGCCTAATAAAAAATAATAAGTGACAATTTATAGAATAAAAATATTAACTGCCTAAAAAGTAAAAGTGCTTCGTTTAGCAGATGTTAGAGGTGTTATTAAAGATAGTAAAAATTGGAGTACCTGAGTCAAGCTCATTATTATACATTGTAGATTCAACACTTTCAACTTCTTGAATTTCATTTGAAGGACCTTGGCAGGCTACCTCATTTTCCGTGTTATTGTTTTCATCTTTTCTTTCATTGTTTTTATTATTATCTACAGTTTGTGGAAACTGCATATTAGTTTGATTTGATGAAAAAAAAATTGTCATTTTCGGAAGTTTAGCTACCATTTCCTCTCTCTCTTTCTTCAATAGTATAACCTGAAAAGTGTTAAACTGTTCTTTTTATCTCTTTCACGAATTTAGCGCTTCAGCTATTAAATGCATTCACACAAGAACTCTTTTGTGCGGAAGTACAAAAGAATGGTAGAATTGCAATCGTTAATTTAATTTAATTAAAATTTGCCAAACCTAAAAGCGATTAATGCCAAGTATAAAATTTTAAATCTCACATGAGCTTAAAAAGGATCTCACTTCTGCTACAGCATGGGACTTACAGTGGCTGGTGAACTTCAATACAGATAAAACTTGATTTAAAATTAGCCAATCGTTATCGCAATAATTTAGATCTTCCTATATTTATGAACGGTGATGTACTCGATGAGTCATCCACTCTTCATCTTCAAGGATTAACTCTTTCTTTCGATCTTCTAGGATTAACTCTTACTTTCGATCTCTTTAAATCCAGCCTTGTATGGAATACTGTTGCCATATCTGGAGCAGATCTTCTAATGATGCCCTTTCTCTTTTAGACAAGGTGCAAAAATGCATCGTAAACATAGTTGGACCTGCTCTTGCAGAGTCATTGTTGGATTGAAAATTTCTTGTATTACATGACAATAACGTTCTAATTACATTTGAATACACAGACCTATAATATTGTCAAACAGTTATTTTTATAGCTACGTATCTAATAATAATTGTATTATTGGCTTAAGACTAAGATACTTTTTTAAATTGTCTTGTTGAGAAGATTAAAGTTCTGAATTATACCATTTGCTTGCAAATTGTCTTTAAATAATATTGAAACCTTTTCACATTTCACATTTAAATCTGTTGTTGATAAAATTTACACATTTATTTCTCAAGCTAATAAAAGTCATGTGGTAACAACTAAATATTTTTTACCTGCTCTTGCAGAGCAGGTCCAACTAAGAGCTAGCGTCTCTTGTGCCATCTACTAAAATTCATTCTCGTGTTATTCCTCATTCAATTAAGTCTCATCCTTTTTCTGTGACCTAAGTACTCCAAAAACTCTTATTCATTTAGTTTTTTTCCTTAAACATCAGTTCTTTAAAATTCGCTTCCTTCATCTTGTTTTCCTGATTCATATAACTTGCAATCCTTTAAGTCGTCTCTCAATTGTTATCTTGCTCTACAATCTTCATCTTTTCTCTTCTAGTAACTTTCAACTTTAATTAGTGGTTGCTTGCAGCCTCGTTGGAAGCGAAGATGTTTACAAAAAAAAAACAAAAAACAAAAAAAAACCATCCTACTAAATTCGCTATATTAAATAAATTAAAATAAGTGGTTGTTCTGGTTATGAAAAGTTATACATTTTTTTTAAGTTAATTACTTTTACTTTTTTAACTTTAATTTTTTTTTAACTAATCTTGATGTTATTTACATCAGTTATTTAAAAGTTTTTTTAAAAAGACTGTCTGGTTTATTGTTCTTGCTTTGGAAATGGCTCTACATTTTGCAATTTTTAAATTTTGTATTTTGGCTGCTTATATTCAGCGTGGTTGTTGTTAAAAACCAATCTCACCAAAATGAAAGTTATTTCTGGAAATGACTAATTAGAATAATTGTTAGTTAATAGAATAATAAAGGAATAATTGTTGTCTAGAATAGATTAATTGAAATTAGTTCATTCCAGGCAACTGTTTTAAGAATAGCTTAATAAATAAATTAAAAAAAAAAACTTATATTCTGTTAGAGTGGTTGTTGCAACAAGGCTTGACCAGGGCCGATTTGAACGGAGGGTGAAGGGGTATCCCCCTCCACCAAGCTGTTGTTTATGCATTTCAGTTAGCACGTTTGTACCTTTAGCATTTCAGTTGGCAAGTTTTAAGGTATATTTTACAAATGTCAAATATCGAGGACCTTTCGGATGTCCTTGCGGATGCCAAAAATGTTATATTGCGTCATATTACCATAACGAAATACTTGATTTAAAAGACAAATACAAAGAAAAGAAACTGGAGAAAAAGCGTGCTCTAACGAACAGTGACTTAGTCAAAGTTTACACATGTATAAATTATAATAAAACTCATTATAATAAAACTACCCTTAATGTATTAAGTATTACCCAGAAGTGCCCTCAAACAGGCAATGGATTTGAATACGCTACCTATCTCAAAATTTATGTTAAATCAACATGAAATGGCTGTTCTTTGAGAAAGTAAATAATATAACTTACATTTTACTTACTTACAAAGTAAATTATAAAATTTCAAAGAAAAAAATTTCTTTTATTTGTAAATGTAAATAACAATTTTTTTCAAATTACTTTTATATAAGCTGTTTTTGCCAATTAGTTATTTTTACACGTGAAAGTAATTTGTTATTATGATGTAGTTTTGTTTTACTTGGTAAAGTAAGTGTAATATTTTTTTAAATATAATATTTACGTAAGTTTACTTCATAAATAACTTTTTTTACTTTTAAAAAGTAAATTACATTTCGATGTATATTTTTTACATAATTATGACCAAAATGACTTTTCAAAGTAATTTACTTTACGCGACTAACCATTAAAAGTAAGTTACATTTACAAGTAAAAGTAAAAATGCAAATAACTTTACTTTGACTTGTAAAAGTAAATTACTTTTCAAGTGACAGTTACTCATTTAAAAAACTTAACTTAAGTAATTAAGTTTCACTCGTTATATAATTTATGTAAAAAAAATACTTTTAAAAGTAAGTAAATTATATATTTTTATATGAGTTATGTAAAGTAATTTACGCGTAAAAGTAATTCGCGTTTTTACATTAAAATAAGTAAAGGTGCCATCCCTATTGAAGACTTATAAGTAGCAGATGAGAATTATGAGTAGCCGTAGCGCAGTGGTAAGCGCGCTTACATCAGAACCTAGAGATCCGTGGTTCAACGCCACTTCTGAGCAAGTTTTATAACATCGGTAAGGAAAGAGGCGTGAACTTCCATTCCAATGCTCTCCCGCGGTGCTCTGTGATAAGACCTTAAGGACTTCTTGGAGAACCACAAATAAATTGGATAAAAAAAAAGGAAAAATTGCAAAGTGAATTGACCACAGCTGCTGAAGTTACGTGTCGTATGTCAAGGCACAGAAACCAAGCTAATTTTATCAGAAAAATTTAGATTCAACAGAAAGTTTAAAATCAAAAGACTTTATTTGCAGTGGCAGGCAGTTGAGTTGTGACGAGGCATAAGCTTATTACATTGACTCTAAATGTAAAAGACATTCTTACAAACAGACACGAAAATGATCTTTAAAGGCAGGGCATATAGAATTTCCATTTTATTATAGTCTATGCAATTGAAAAATGTTTGAATTATATAGACTATAATATGTTATTATAGTCTATATAATTCATTAGAATTATATAGACTATAATAACATATTATATAGATGAACACATTTCTGTTACAGAAGCACGTTCCAAATTTGACCTACAAGCCATACTTAGGGACTTTTAGATTCAGTGGATCCAGAACCTCAAATAGTTGGGGAGGAGGAAATTTTTAGGCTTTTAAACCCAAAAATTTTTAAGAATGATTTCTAAGAATGTATTAAATACATTCTTAGAAAACAAATTGAAGAACAAAATATTTTTGTCCAACTAGCTTGTATAAAGCAATAAACTGTGCGGCTTTGGCACTCCTTCGCAACATCGTCAATGAAATCTTAGTTATTATTTCAAAAAGTATCTTCAATTTAATTAAGTACAATGTTTTAAACTAAACTTAGTAGGATTTTTATAAATTTAAATCTTGCCTTAATAATCTTTTATAAAATAAAAATAAAGGTCCATTTCCGCACTAAGAAGTTAAGTCATTGGCAAAAAAAAGTTATCGGCTTTTAAAGAAATCCGTATAAAATATAAACTACGAAATTGTCTCTTATGGTTCAGAATATTTATTTTAAGGCAATTTACAAACGAAAGCATGGGGAAATTTTGCCCTGCAAAAATTAAAAAAAAAAAGTTTTTATCATTAACTGATACTAAAGTAGGGAATTATTATATTTATACGGAGTTTTAAATTTAATTTTGAGGATCAAACACTTTATCACACGTTATAGAATTAAAAAAATAAAAAAATAAATAAAATGGAGTTAGATGATTCTCTGTTTACAATCTTTGAAGCAAAAGTACCAGATGAAGAAGATGAAGAGATTATTGTTTCAAAAAAAAGGAAATATACTGAGATTGAAACCAAAGCAGAAAATTTAGAATCAATGTCAAAATTATCTAATGATCTGCCAACATCAGATCAAAATATAGTAAAAGATAATGAGATTATATCAACTAAAAAAATCAAGTTAGATACAACGAGGTTGTTTATCTAAAATTTAGAATATTTTATATTTTGTAACTAAAATCTGCTATGTTTTTATGTCTGTTTGTGATTTCTAAGCTGATTAAAAGTTAACACTCCCTAAAGTTGCAGTTAAATAAATATTAAATTTTTATCTAGTTCTTTAGATGTTCCGTGCATTGAAATTCGTCATTTAGATGCTGCACCATCCTGTACTCATGAAGTGAGTTATTGTTAAAGGAAAAATAAGTTTTAAAAGTTTTAAATTTGGTTATCTCTTTTATTTTAATTGTAGTTTTTTGATTGTGGTTAAGTTATAATTACCACAAATAAAAGATTACATACAGATTGCAATTGGAGGACCTTAAAACTTTCAAAATTTTATAAACTTTGTGCCAGTTTTAAGTTTTTAACTTTTTTAAAATTAAGTATATATATATATCGTTCTTTGGTTATTGACACAGTCAATGAATAAGAACAATTTTCTAATTCTTATTATTGTTGCTACTATTCATACTATTATTTTTATTAATTTTATCTAAGTAATTAAGATTAATTGTTTTTTAAAAGCTATAGACTAAAACAGTTACAAGCTTTACAAGTTATCTTTATCTTTTTTTTTTTGAAGTTTCAAAAACCAAATCTTCAGTTTTTTTTTTCTGCAAGTTTATTATTAAATCATTGGAAGAGTAATATATAGATACTAAATGTCATTCAATTTTTTTCCAAAACTTTGTAATCATTGTCAGTAATATAGTTGATGTCTGCAAACATTTCAGAATGTTTAAGATGTGAAGGAAAGTCATTAAAAACTAAATAAAAATTTGTATCTAATCTTAAAGTTGTTTTTCCACAAAATATCTTTGAAACATTTAAAAACAAAGTCTTGTAATTCTAAACCTGCGTTTTTAACAGTTCTTTACCTTTGAATTTTTATTTTGTTCTCTTAATTTATTTTAAAATTAAAGTGCACACTTTAAAGTTAAAACATACAAAAATTAATTGGCCTTTTTTTTAATAATTAAGCTATAAATATATGTTTTGAAGCTTAAAATATGTCAATATACACATGTTTCTTTAATTGTCAAATCACTAGGTTGCATTACCAGGAGGTTTTATATATGAAGGTCTTCCATTCAAGCCTGATGAACCAGCTAAGGTAAACTATTTTATGTTTAGAAAGCCATTTTGTATTAGACAATTATTTGGTTCGTGAATTTATCAAAATTTTACATTTTGGTTTCTTTTATCTTTTCTAGTAAAGTTTTTTTAATAAATTAGAAGTATCCATTTATTCTGGATCCATTTCAACAAGAAGCGATTAGATGCTTGGATAACAACCAATCTGTTTTAGTGTCTGCGCACACTTCGGCTGGGAAAACTGTGATTGCTGAGTAAATAAGTAGTTTATTATTGTAAAATAATAAGTTTACATGGTTAAAAATTACACAATTAAGTTACACAGTTAATTAGAAAGATGTTTTGAAATAAACAAGTTAAAAAAAATTACTTCTTATTTACTTTTATACATTTTTTAGATATGCTATTGCTATGTCTCTCCAAAAAAGACAGAGAGTTATTTATACTACCCCAATTAAGGTATTTAAATCTATTTCAGTAGTATCTTGTTCATACACATACACAGATGTTTACATACTATTTGTATACAAATATATAAAACTTTTTATATATCACCCACAACCACATCATCAAAGGAAGTTTAAATTTTGTTTGGAACTTTGCAAGTTTTGTGTTTTGCTCCATTTATAAATAGTTTTTTTTTAAAACAAAAATATTTGGTTTTTTTTCATTCAGTTAGACAAAAAATTTAATTAAACAACTTATTTGCAAATTGCAGAATCTCTTTAAATACTTTTTTAATTTTCAATATTAGAATATTAAATATTATTTTTCAAATTTTCAAACAATATTTCAATATTGAAAATCACAGGATATCTTTAAATAATTTTATAATTTTCAATATTAGCTATAGTTTCCACAATTGTCATTCTGTGTGTTTTAGCAAAAATTGTTTCTTAAACTCTGTACTAATAAATTAAAAATTTTGATTTTTTGAATTGCGCAGTCAGGGGTGTACCCTCATGGTTGTCTGGTGGCACAGGATGATTTTTTTTTCAAAGGGCGACTGAATTTAAAAAAAAATGCATGTCAGAAGCCCAGTAGGACTACCAGGACAGTTTTTTACTTAGAAAAGAATATTTAAAACAGTATTTTGAATTATAAAGATTTATTCATTGTGATTATTTAAAAAACACATTTAAAAAACATTTGGAATAGTATACACTTTGTTTAATAATGAATACACTACAGTGCATTATATAATTTTACGTAATAAAAAGAAGCGATTTAATATTTCAAGGTGCGACTGTATTGTTTTTTTAAACGTTGTTCTTGCATTTTAAAGTAATTTTCTTCTCAATTTAAAATAAATTTTAAAATTAACATTTTATTTTTATTTGAAATGCTAATGTATCATTTTTTAAATGCTATAGTCACACTTTAAATCACGTGAATGGGCAGTTGAATCATTATTAACACTGAATCTCTTTTGTTTTTCATTTGTAAAAAAAGTTTTTATTTTAACTTTGTCAAACAAAATTAACATAATTTTACTCTTAGGGTGCACATGAAAAAACATTATTAGAATGCATTTGATTAAATGATGCACATGTGGAAGTTCTTTTTTTTTAAAAAAAAAGAAAGTCTTAGGGATGGTTCATAAATTAAGCAGTAAACTTATTTCAAAGTAAGTAATCTTAAGCTCTTTTATGCAGCATAAAATTAATTTTTTCATTAAACTTAATGATCAATATCTCTTTGTTACAACAGTTACTTAATAATATTTTTTAACTGCTTATAAAATTTCCCTTTTTTTAAAAATAATTTACTTTTAATTAAACCGTTTCTTATTAGTCGTATATCAGTAGTCAGGCGTTTGAATTTTATTTTTCGAGTATTTTCAACCAAAAAATAATACAAAAAAATTATTATACCAGACTACTGATTATCATAGCAAACGACTCAAGTAAGAAATATATACTATTTCAGTCACCCCCAGAGTTGCCAGGAAAAAAACAGAGGTCACCCCTAGCAGTGTATAGAAAAGCCATTAGGACTATTTAGATTCTTTAAACAACCTGTTTTTCTTATTTAAAGAATCTAAACATCTCACAAAAAGGTTTTGAGTAAAGAAAAGATTGAAATGCAATCACTTTATTCTATTTTATTTATTTATTTTTTATTATTTACTTATTTAAGTCTGTTTATTGTGTGCCTTAAAAGTTGTTTGCTATTTTAAAGGCGCTCAGTAATCAAAAGTATCGTGAAATGTATGAAGAGTTTCAAGATGTTGGTTTAATGACTGGAGATGTCACAATTAATCCAAATGCAAGTGTGATAATAATGACCACTGAAGTATAAACAATTTTTGTTATTTTATATTTGACATACAAAACTAAAAAAAAAATTTTTTAAAGTTTAAAATTTTTTTTTAAATCTTCTTGTAGATTTTAAGAAGCATGCTGTATAGAGGTTCTGAAGTAAGTTATATATAATTTATAATAGCAATATATATATACAGAAAATAATTAAATTATTTGTTATTAATTAAATTAAATTATTAAACTATTACTTTATAATTTGTTTTATCATGCTTATCTATTTTAATTTTGTATAAGAATAAATTATATATTTTTTATTTAAAAGTTAAATATTATTTGTATTTTTTATATTTATTGATTTAAAGTCTTTGTAGCTTTCTATGCAATGTGTTTAATAAATTATTTTGTTTTAGATAATGCGTGAAGTTGCTTGGGTTGTATTTGATGAAATCCATTATATGAGAGATAAAGGTAATTTTTTGTTTGGAAATTTTTATAATGTAAAATGTTAAGGTTGTTAAAATATACAGCAATATGTATTTAACATATACTATTTAATAATTATAGTTAGGGTTTTATATTATATTTAATGCTGTTAAGTTTAAACAAAAATTTAAAAAATATTTTTAATTGTTGGAATGTTTCATGTTCAAACTGTTCTCAAATGTTTTTTATATTTTATAGTCTATATTGATCTAATAAATATCAAATATATATTAAAGTGTAAATAAAAAAGATTTTTGATAGTCTAAAAAATTAAATAAATACAATTTTTTAATAAGAAAACAGAGGCTATTTATGTCTGCTTAATTCATATAATGCTTATAAAAAATATTATTGTACTACTGAGAGAGAACATTTTTTTTTCAATTTTTATCTGTATTTGTTTGGTAAAGGTTTATAAAGTATCTGTTTAACAGTCTGTTTATGAAGACAATAGGGTTTTTTTATCATAAATAGAACACGAGGGCTACGAACTCAATAATAATCATCTCTACTTGACTAGTGTAAAAAAGTTTTAGGTAAATGATGATGCATTAATTTTACAAGGGTATCTTCAGTTCCGTCATCAACTTTTGATACCAAGTCAACCCAGTTAACATATGATATTTACAGATACATGTTTATTTTTGGATAAACTTACAAAATCTTTTATATCTGGCAGATGCCAGCTGAACCTATCATTGTAATAAAAGCGTCCACCCCTATTAGTGATATCTGAATCAATTCTAAATATTTTTTTTATGGAAGTGGTATTTCATTTTCAGATTCAAATTTTCTTGCTGTAGTTTTGGTTGACTTTGATGTATTAAATACATCAACTACTTTTTAAAATTTTTTATGCTATAATTATTCAACTATAATTAAATTTTTATATTGTAAGCTATAATTAAATAATTCAACTATAATTAAACACAAAATGCATTTTTTTTTTCAACTTCTTTGCTTCCATCAAGGCTGCAAGCAAGCACTATTAGAGTTGGAATTACTGGAAGAAAAAAGATGAAGTTTATAGATCAAGGTTATGATTGACAGACGACTTAAAAGATTTCAATTTATATAAATCAGGAAAGCAAGATGAAGGAAGCGAATTCCAAAGAACTGATGTTCAAGGAAAAAAACTAGACAAGTAAAAGTTTTTGGAGCACTTAGGAATAGTCACAGTAAAAAGATGAGACTTGTAAAAAGATGAGATATAGTAAAAAAATGAGACACAGTAAAAGATGAGAGATTGAATGACGAGTAACACGATAATGATAGTTTTAGTAGATGACACAAGAGATGCTAGCTCTTTAGAGCAGTGCCCGTTATAGTATTTGTAGAAAAGAGAAAAAGAAGCAACATTACGACGATGTGATAATGGTTGGAGGTAGCTGCAGGAGCAGGTCCAACTATGTTCACAATGCGTTTTTGTACCTTATCTAAAAGAGAAAGGGCATCATTGGAAGGTCCATCCCATATATGGCAACAGTAATCCATACAAGCATGGATTTGAGATTTATAGATATATATGAGATATATATTTATGTTTCAAAATATATATGATATATATATAAATATATTTATATTTCAAACTGAGAAAAAGTTTATCATCATTATCTATATTTCATGTTATATATTGATTTTTTCAAATTTATTTTAATAGCTTGTTATTAAATTTGATAATTAACTTAAAAGATGACAGATGGTCAAATATCTAATGCTAAGTCTAACTATTTTAATAGTAATAGTTTTTTTTGTTTTAGTAAAAGTTCACTTGAACTAATATATCTAAAAGGAAGCAAAAGTTTATTGATGTAGATAAACTCTATCAGAAAATTATTCTCCTGGTTTCCAGCAGCCATGGAAGCTTTCAATAGATTTTATTTCTAGCCTTTCTCTACTTAGCCTTTTTCTCTCTACTAGCTTTTCTCAGTTCTCTGGAGAACAAAGGTCTTTTTATTACTGCAAAAAGTTCTGAATGGCGCTTAGGTCTATCATTTTTAGATTACTAAATCTTGTATTTTGTCTCAGAAGTAAGGTTCTTTTAGAAAGTCTTCACAATGTTGTTAACAAAGGTAATTCTAACACTCCATTACTCATAATGAATAGGGATGTACCGGAATTCCAGCCGGAATTTGTGACTTTTAGGTCATTCTGGTTCCAGCCAGAATTACAATATTTCAGGCCAGAATCCCGGAATTTATTTTTTACCTTTTTTTTTAAGACATGTGACATAGGCTGTGTAAATTAAAATCAAAAAATAATTGTCCTACATTGCAATGAAGAACTATAGGTAAAACTAGTTAAAGAATAGACAATTCTAAACAAACACAATGTAATTTTATTTGCACCAATCAATTATTTAAAGGTTTCTTAAAGTTTAGGAATATTGTGGTGCCAAAAAAGTTGCTGTTGAGTTTTAAGCAATAAACTAGCTCTTTCATCAAAAATGTTCTTTCATCAAAAAACCTCTGAAAATAGTCTCATTTTAAATGTTACTTAAATTTTAAACAATTAAAAAGTATAAGATGCCTAAGGTGTCATACAGAAATTACATCATGCAATTTTTGACTGTTTTTGAGTTCCCTCTCCCTCGTCACAAAGTCATAACTTTTTAGTAAAAAGTTAGTATGAGTTGTCCAGTCTTCTCCGTTTAGCCAGCGCTTTTGCGCTCAAGTCTTTTTACGCTCGCCCACGCGCCCGCAAAAACTTTTGCAAGCACATAATAAAGCAATTGCCAAAAAAATAAAAGCGTTTTGTTTTAAATTGCAACAAAACTTTTTAGTTAATTTGTTCAACTTTAATGAAAAATAACTTTTTTTTACCAATTTTTTTTAAATTTTTATCAGAAAAAAAAAGAAAGATAAAGAATTTTTAAAATTGCGCAGGTTTATTTAAAAATGACCATCCTGCCAGCGCTTTTTTCGTGCACTGGCCACTAACCCTCTCCCTCCTTAGAGCATGCCGTAATTTATGGATGACTCCTAATATAGTAAATATTTCAATTTTAACCTAAGTGAAAAAATAGAAAAAAGAAATTTAAGTATAAATATTATGCAGAATAAAACTTTCAATAAATAAAATTATAAAAAATAAAAACAACATTAGATTTAAATAAAACAATAATCAAATTAATGAAATAGGTTTATATGTATTACAGGCTGTAAATATATATATATTAATTTTTCTAAACCATTAGTTTACTGCTAATCGTGTATTATCTGTATTTATATTATTTTTTATCATTAATTTTTTTTATTGTACTATGTCAATTTTTATTTATATAGAACGTGGAGTTGTTTGGGAGGAAACAATTATATTGTTACCAGACAATGTACGTCATGTGTTTTTGTCTGCGACAATTCATAATGCAAGGCAGTTTGCAGAATGGATTGCTTACTTACACAAGCAGGTATAAAAAGTTCTACAGCATTTTATCTAAGTTTTTTTATAACATTTTTCTTTTTTATTAAATAATATTTTTTCATTTTATCATGATTAAGTTATTTAGTTTATTTTCAACTTTAATTTAAAACATTTTCAAATCTTTTAATGGATGTTCTTAGTTAAAAACAAGCTTATTGTTTTATAATATACTTTAAAAACGAATAAAGTCCCAGCAATCATCAACTTCAATCTAAGAAAAAAAATATTAAATATGAGTATAAACAAAACAAGCCAATAATGTGAACATCCCTTGGACTGCTGATCATGATTATAAATTTTTCATTTTATCTATAATTGTTACTTACTTTTTTTGTTTATATTATTCACTTTGTTTTAAATTTTCTAAATTTTATAACTCATTTACTGTGAACTGTTAAAAACACTAACGAATTTTAGTATTTAAAAAACAATTAAGTATTTTAAAGCATAAAAAACTTATATAGGGTTGAAAGAAGTATCCAAGTATGCAGAATCCAAGTGGAAATAATAAATATTTGACTTCAAACTTCATTTAGTAATTGTTATTATGTTTTTCCCTTCCAGAGTATTTAGTAAAAAATACAGGCCCTAATTTAAAAAATGTTTAAAAGATATTTTTAATTTTCAAAATGTTTGATTTTCAAACTGTTTTAAACTATATAGTATAGTCTATATTGATATTATAAATAAATATCAAATGCATGTATTAAAAATAAAAATTGAATATTGCTGTTGTTTTTCTTCTACTGTCTTATGATCAACCATATTAATTGAGTTGTCCAGTAAAAATGTTGTCTATATTTTAAAAGTTCTTCATGGAATAATTTTCTGTAGGATTAGCCTTCCATGGTATCAGCTTACCATAGGATCAAATTGAATAAAATACATTTACTTGAATTAATTACAATTAGGACTAGATTTTTTAGTCTTTTGTAACTTGTTTTTTTTTATTTTTATAGCCATGCCATGTTGTTTACACAGATTTTCGTCCTACACCATTGCAACATTATATATATCCATCAGGGGGTGATGGTTTACATCTTGTTGTTGATGAAAAGGTAATTTTTTAATTAAAGTTTCCTAATACTTAACTGGTATTTAAGAAATTCTGATCAGAAACATGTCTTACTGTAATATCAATAGTTAGGTTTTAGAAATTATGCAATGTATACATTATTCAGGGTGATTTTCGAGAAGAGAACTTCAATAAAGCCATGAGTTCTTTGCAAGATCAATCAACAGTTGAAGGAAATGCTCAAGGAAAAACAAAAAAAGGAAAAGGAAGTCAGTAATTTTTATTTTTTACAGACTATATTCTTCTTATTTTGAAAGTTTTTAGTTGAGTAAATCTGATAAATATCTTGAGTTAGTCTGATAAATATGAAATTTTTATTAGAAATATAAATTTAGAAATAAAAAAATTCAAAACAACAATCACTACTTAATTGTTTAATCTTTTTGTACAATATGTATATATATATGTGAATTAAATTGTTATTTATTTCTAACTATTCATAATAATACAATGTGCAATATGTATAAATAAACAGATTTATGCATTTATTGTCATAATATTTATATGAATATTATTTGCAATAATATAATTTGAAAAAATAAGTTTGTGACTTGCAGATTTCTTTTATTATTTTTTACATTCAAAAAACATGCAGTTCGTTAGGTTTTTAATAATTTTCATATTTATTAAAATCCAAATTTCTGTTATGAAATACAAGCAACATTTTTTTTAAGGCCAAAAAATTTTATAACTATAGCTAGTTATTTTTCTTTTATTGCAATGATTAAGTGATATTTTTTATAAGTTTTTTAAGCTTTTTGTACAAGCTAACTTAATTAACTTTTTTTTACTGTTTTTTTGCAAGGTTGATAAATGAGTATCCTCCTTAGCTGTAGTGGAGGCCCATACCGTTTCGGGGTTACTTATTTTTTTGTTGTTGTTGTTCTCTCAACCCTTTAACTTTGAAACCATGACAATGATCAACTAACGATGATCAACAAAGATCAACAAACAAAGATCAACTTGCTTCTCTGCTTCATAGAAAAATAAGTTGAGCGCAGTACTACTAGGTTACTAGGTTACTAGGTTTATGTGGGAATTACACTATTTATGATCAAACAAAGAACTTCTTGTTTACAAAACAAACACAGTGGTAGTCCACTACATTATAAACGCAACTTAAATGGTTACTAGGGTGCATCAAATACCCCTTACTTTCAAAAAAAGTGTGTATCTATTCTTAAAATTTTCTGTTGGTGTTTACCTGCAACTCTGTTAAATTTTTCTTAAATGTAACTGGATTTAGGGGGGCTACTTCAAGCCTAAATTACGTTGCGAAGCCCTAAATGCTAAAAAACAAGTTTAAAAAAAGTATGTTATGTTGTTATATTCATTATAGATTACTAAAGAATTTGTTTAGTTAGTTACTTATTAAAGAATTTATTTAGTTATTTTATTTCCTAATTTTTGCCAAGTTTGAATAAAAAATATGAATAAAATATTTCAGATATTTGAGGCTCGTCTATTACTATAAATAAATTTTGTGTTATATTTATTGTTATTAAATGATTAATATCCCTATTAAAATTCTGTTAAAAAAATTATTTTGTATTATTTACCTATATAAAAGTTTAATTAACAGTATTTATTTGCTAAAATTTTCATTGGGTGCGAATATTTTTGAAATTTTTGTTTAGTCATGCAAGAATATATTTAATGAAGTTTGTTTTGTAAACAAAATTGTGACATTTTATTTTCAAAATTGAATAATTATTGCTAAAGATTGCAAAACAAGTAGCGTTATGAAGTAAATTTTAAAATTGGAATTGTTTAATGGAAAACTTGTCAATTTTTTTAATACTGCCTACATTATTTTAAAAAAATGTTTAGTTTGTAATACCTGTAGCAACATTTATTTCCTTTATTTTAACGCAACTAAGACATTCTTTTTCAAGTGACTTAATTTAACAGTATTCATATTTACACCATTGTTCAGCACCAACATTCAAACGATTTAATTTTGAAGCTTTAGCAATATCAAAATACAAATTTTCACAGCTGATACAATTGTCAGCTATTTCTAGGTATGAAGTTGTCGACATTTTAACCGTTTAGATATCAAAATTCAAATGTAAAATATAACAAAATTACCTTTATATTCATATGCAAATTATCAAAATTTATCTATTTGGACTAAATTGACATAATTATCAATATTTTCGAATTAAAAATAGTTGTTTCTAATTGAATGCTGTTGCTTATAAAAATTATTCATTAATTAAAAAGCGATAAATGGTCTAGATAAAACTAGAAAAAAAAGTTCACATTTATTCATCACATTACATAAAAATAAAAAGGTTCAGAATATATAATAAGGTGATCATCATCTATTTTATATATTTGTTTTATTTAAGTGTACCAAAAAAAATTTTATTTGGTTCTTGCGCTCTATAAAAATTATTCTTATGTTTAGCTTTCTTTCAAATTTTTAGGAAAATTGATTTCATACAATTGATGAGAAACGCTTATTTTAAAAACAAATAAAGCAAAAACAAATGATATTAATTCAAAAAAAAATTTTGTTTAAAAAAAATAAAATCCTACAAATTTAAAAGATAAAATCCTATAAATACATAAACAGTTTTTTTAATTTTCCTTTTATTCGGAAGAAGGATGTGTGGAAACCTTAATCTTCCTATTCAAATCATTCATTTTAACAAAGAATTCATGGGAGCAATTATAAATTCTCTTTTTTGCAATTTTAAATGTTTTTCAATATTAAATACCAAACAAAAAAATTTTTTTCAGCTGTCGTTTTCATTAATCAAGCAGTTTATGTAAATGTTTGATTTTTTTAAGAGTTTTTTTTTTTAATTATTGTTTGTAGCTTATAATTATTTATATTTTTTAATTTTTTTTTTCCAGATCAAACTGGTTCAAATGTCTATAAAATTGTTAAAATGATAATGGAACGCAATTACGCTCCAGTGATCATCTTCAGTTTTAGTAAAAAAGAGTGTGAAGGTTATGCTTTACAAATGTCTAAGCTTGATTTCAACACTGGTAACTATTTTTTGTTTTTGTTTTCTGTATATTTAGGTAATAGATATTTTTCTAGAGTATACTTTAAAAAAATATTTTACAGCTGAAGAGAAAAAATTGGTTGGAGAAGTGTTTAAAAATGCAATTGATTGTCTTTCTGATGATGATAAAAAGTTACCTCAAGTAAGAAACTTTTTTACTTGCCTTGTCTAAATTGTTTTTAAAAAGATATTAAAAAAAGATTTATAAGATATAAATAGATTTATATAGATATATAAATTTATTATTTTGATTAGATTTATGTAGATACTATTTTTATTAGATTTGTATATATATATTTTTTATTAGATTTAAAAAGTTGTATCTATATAAATATAATAAATTGTAAATTTATTATATTTATATAGATATTCAGGCCTTGGTGGGAAGCGAGAGTTTTAGCTCTCGCTTCCTGCCGAGGCCTGTATTTCTATATATAAAATAGTTTACAGCAGGAATTTTTTCAGCTCTCGTAAAAGTATAATTTTTTTGTGTAAAAATAATAATTTGAATAAAAAAAGTCAAAGTTTGAGTTTTAAATTGACTTTTTGTAATAAGGCTTACAAAATATTATTGTTGCGTAACAGCCACTGATTTTTTTTTATAGTTCTTGAGATTATGCAAATGGCTAACTTGTCAACTTTTTAGTATAAGTTATTTTGTACTTCAACAGTTTTTTTGTTTTTAGTAGAGCAGAATTTTAATATAAATTCTAATATAAATATTACATAGTTATTATATTTAAATTAGAATTAGTAAAATAAAGAGTTTTTTTCTTTTCAAACACAGATATGCAGTTCAGAGAGATTTTTTTTCTTAAAATCCTTGGTGTAAAATACTGTGTAATATAACACAAGGCTAAAAAAAATTTTCACAAAAAAAAAAATTGCTTTTAATTGTCATTCAAATTATATTGTTTCACAACTGATCAAATAAGTAAGGAAAGCAATAAGTAAGGATAGCAATAATAGATCATCTTATAACTAAGAGTGTCCCATGATCAACAGCGTAGCAAATTTTAGTCTTAAGCAAGCAAAGAAGGTTTTCAAAGTATTCTGGACTGAAATTTCGTAACTTAAGTTGAATTCTCTTTTTCAGGTGGTTAAGATTTTTTGCTTTGAAATCATTGGAATAGACTCTCTGTTTGAGGTGAGGCCAAAATGTCTCAATATGCCTTAATTGCAGTAAATTTGGTGGATTATCATCTTTAGAAACATAGGTTATATTAAACTTATTATAATTTTCAATTGTTAGCTTTGCATAATGATAGCTTGCACCATCAGGTCAAAATATATACTGTATATTTTTGTGATGCGATTTAATGAAGGGAAAGTCTCTTTTCAATGCATTCTTTAGAATATATTTTTGCATCAATGGCATTATTCTTAATTGTAAAGAAAGGCTTTGATTTACCAAATCTACTTATTGCAATCCATACTAAAACTTTCTCTGAATCTTTGATTTAAACTTATATTTAATATTATTTTCAGTTTTGTCTTTATCTTGACTATAAAAGCCGTCATTTCTTGATGTGTTTTGGCTGCTCAGTGTAAAACAGAACTTGTCATCCATGATAATTTCAAACTCATTTGACGGTTGGAAAAAAGTTTTTCGAAAGTTTTAACAGTTGTTGGCCTTGGGGAGGTGAATTAATAAAAAAAATTTTTTAACAGTTGTTGGCCTTGGGGAGGTGAATTGATAAAAAAAAAAAAGTATATATTCTTGTAACATTAATGTTACAAGCATATGCTTATAATGAGTAAACGAGAAATAAATTTGCAAAATACTTTGCACGATTTTTTCTGAACTGATTTCTTGTTTCTCTGGTTAATGATTGACCAATCACTGTACAATATTGTTGATTATTTGATCGCTTAACATTTTTGTAATAAGCCAAAAGAAGTTACAATCTTTTAGTTTACGCTAAATCAACCAAAATTTCAAATTTTCAAAATTTTTTTGAAAATAGTTCTTTTTATAAATCATTAACATTATGAAAAATATTTTTTAAATAAAGTTAAAGAAGAAAATTATAACTATTTTCAATATTTCTAAACAAAAAAAAATTTTAACAGTATAAAATAAAAATTTAACAGGTATAAAATAAAAATTTAACCAAAAAAACCCCCAAAATTACCTAAAAACCATCCCTAAAACCCACTGGATTGGGTTTTTGCTAACCCTGGAGAAAAGTAACAATTGTATTGTTTATTTCTTGAATGTAAATAAAATTCAAAAAATTTTTTTTTAAATAAACTTGCTGAAACATTGCAAACACTTGTTAAATAAAATGATGTACTTTTTTAAATAAATAAATAGCTTATATTTACACATCAGATCACATTCTAAAGCTAAATTTTGAAAATCTAGTTACAGCTTTTTTTATAAACAATTTGATGAGTTTTTTGAATTTTTTTTGCTTAAAAGTAATAAAAACAACGAAAATAAATGTTTAAGTTTCATATTTTTATTTTTCAAAAAAAGTGCACAATTTAAAGTCAGAATATAATTCATCGATAATGATTTAGAAAACCTATTAAAAATTGGCTTTAGTCTAACTAACATACAATAAATCATAATATAGTCTAAATATAAGATTTAAACAATTATAGCTTTTTTTTATGCTTAGTATCTATTATGTTGTTCAGCATTTTCAGGGCTCAAAATAATGCAAAAAAATCTAATTGCAAAATTTTTTTTTGAATTTTTATTCAAAATACATCCCCTCCTATTATTTCCCACTGAACGGTAGTTACAATAGTACAAATTGGGGAGTTACAATAGTACAAATTGTATCTTTGTACTTTGATCTGTAATTAGTATTTTTCTAATAAAATATTACATGTTTATATTATCTCATAATATTCACCTTTTTGTGGGTATTTATAATAACTTACTGTTATAATTTACTGCTTGCATTGCTGTTGTGTAATGTGCAAGAAGCATATTTATTACTCTTAAAAATTATTTAAGAAATATTAAAAGTACAATTTATTTTAAAAGTACAATATTATTTTAAAAGTACAATATTATTTTAAAAGTAAAATATTATTTTAAAAGTACAATATTATTTTAAAAGTACAATATTATTTTAAAAGTACAATATTATTTTAAAAGTAAAATATTATTTTAAAAGTACAATATTATTTTAAAAGTAAAATATTATTTTAAAAGTACAATATTATTTTAAAAGTACAATATTATTTTAAAAGTACAATATTATTTTAAAAGTAAAATATTATTTTGAAAGTACAATATTATTTTAAAAGTACAATATTATTTTAAAAGTAAAATATTATTTTAAAAGTAAAATATTATTTTAAAAGTACAATATTATTTTAAAAGTAAAATATTATTTTAAAAGTACAATATTATTTTAAAAGTACGATATTATTTTAAAAGTACAATATTATTTTAAAAGTACAATATTATTTTAAAAGTAAAACCGAAAAGTAATATTAATATTAAATAATATTGTTAACAATCTTATTGACTATATGTTTCTTCATCATATGATTGATAAAAAAACATCGGAGTTCCTTCGTCCAAAAACACCTCTTCGTACACCCCTGTTTTATGGTCTTCCCAAAATTCATAAAATAGGCATTCCCTTAAGACCAATTGTCTCTGGTTGTGACGGACCAATCGACAACTTGTCGTTCTTTATCACAGAATTTATTCAGCCAGTTGCTGAACAACTACCAGCATACTTTAAAGACACAACACACCTCCTTAAACTCCTTCAATCTCATGTATTAGAAACTAACAATTATATTCTTGTAACGGCTGATGTTATATCTTTATATACAAACATTCCTCACCGCGAAAGTATTGACGTCGTTAAATTTTATTTAAATAGAGCACTGCCATATAACGGACCCATAAAACGCCCACCTACTGCTTTTATTGACATTATATTAGAAACCATCCTAACCCACAGCAACTTTCAATTTTCAACTGATCACTTTTTACAATTAACAGGTACTACCATGGGAACACGTATGGCCCCACCCTATGCTAATTTATTTATGGGAAGAATTGATGAGAGATAATTGACCAATTTTCAATGTGGATTTCTTTTTATAAAAGATTTATAGATGATATATTTTTTATTTTTCATGGGCCTTCTGAGAAACTAACACAAGTTTTCGAATTTATGAATGCCATCCACTCCACGATCAAATTTACTTTCAATAATTCTAACAATTCTATTAATTTTATGGATCTAACAATTATCAAAAAGCTAGATGGAAAGTTAGAAACAACAATATTCAAAAAGGCAACAGATACAACGGCACTATTACATTATAATTCATTCCATCCCCCTCATCAAAAAAGCAACTTAGTATATAGCCAAGCGTTAAGATATAATAAGATTATTTCGAACAATTACAACCTAATTAAAGAGCTAAAACAACTAGCACAAATTTTAGTTATACGAGGCTACCCTATTCAATCTATTAACAAAGGGTTTAAAAAAGCACTACAACATACACAACACGAACTTGTCTACAACAAATATAAAGAAGGAGAAAAAGAAAAAGTTTTACCGATAGTGACAACATTTGGAAAAGTTGGAAAACTCATCAATAAAATAATAAAAAAGCACTGGAATATTGTGGAACAGGATACTGATCTTAAAAATATATGGCCAACTCCACCTATTTCAAGTTACAAAAATATTAAATCGATCAAGAAATTTTTAATCCAAACGGCACATAAAAAAACATAAATGAAAAATCTCTCTCTCTCTCTCTCTCTCTCTCTCTCTCTCTCTCTCTCTCTCTCTCTCTCTCTCTCTATATATATATATATATATTTTTTTTTTTTTTTTTTTTTTTATTAAGTCACAGTTCCTAGGTGTTACTATTTAGGTGTTATAATATTATTGGTTTACCTTACATAATTTTTCTAGCATTATCCATATTTGATTGTTTAGAATTAAACTTTTTATCGTGCATTTGTTATGGTCTCAAATAAAAAATCAAAAAAAAAAAATGTTAATTCGGACCGTAGAGAAATCCTTATTTTAAAATATGTTTTCCCGCTGTTTACATTAATTTTGTATTTGGTATATTTCTCATGTTATTCTATTTAATTAAATACCAATTTAACCGAAAATTTTCTGTTTTTCTTTTATTGTATTTTTTACTAAAACATTATTTCATATAAGTTTTACTTTTTGTTAACCTCGATTTAATCATGTCTTTTGTTGATGAACTTCTTTGTTGATGAAGTTTTTTGTATCGTTTTTGTTGTGGTAAATAAAACGTTTAATTCGGACCATAGAGATAACTCGTAGTTTATATATATATGCATATATGTATGTGTGTGTGTGTATGTATGTATGTATGTATGTATGTATGTATGTATGTATGTATGTATGTATGTATGTATGTATGTATGTATGTATGTATGTATGTATCATGTATGTGTATGTTGTATATGTGTATGTATGTATATGTGTATATGTGTATGTGTATGTGTTTATATGTATATGTATATGTGTATGTGTATATGTATATGTGTATGTATATGTGTGTATATGTATGTGTGTGTATATGTATATATGTATATATATATATATATGTATATATGTATATGTGTGTATATGTATATATATATATATATGTGTGTATGTGTATGTGTGTGTGTATATATATATATATATATATATATATATATATATATATATATATATATATATATATATATATATGTATATGTATATGTGTATGTGTATATATGTATATATATATATATATATGAGCAATTCTTTTTGACTAGCGGCTTTCGAAATGTTTTGTTGATGGACGTCTTTTTGTTGTTGTTTTGTTATGGTCTCAAAATTACGTTTAATTCGAACGTAAAGAAAACTTAACTTTTTCGGAAACTTCGATTTAGATATGGTCTCAAAGTTATCGTTAATTCGGACCGTTAAGAAGACTTTACATCAAAACAATATTTTTCCCGCTTCGTACATCGTTTTTATATTTCGACTAATATTATTGTTTCATCACCCAAAATAATTTTTTAACCACTTATTTGGCTAAAATTTATCTGGTCTTATTTTAATATTTAGTTTATCTTATTACACTATTTTTTAATATATTTTTTATCCGCTGATTTTCATATTTTTACCATTATCAAGGAACTTTTATGCTATATTATAATACATTCATTACTCAGCTTTGTTTTAATTTTCACATGCACAATTTTTGTCTTTTATTATTATTCAGAGAATTTCTTAAATACTTCACTACATTTTTAAATCTTTACATTTTTGTAGGCGATATATATATATTTTCTACTTTTTCATATATTACTTGATTTTTAGTTATGATTTTAAGTTGCGCGGGTTGTTTCATTTTCTAACACTTTAGATTGGTTAACGAAATTCGAATGAAGTATCTATGACAGCGTTAGAGTTTTTTGAAGACTCTATTGCGATTTATTTAATTTTTAAAGGGTTTTTAATAGGGTATATTGCCATTTGATTGTTTTGGATTTATTTGTGCTGGAAGTACCTGTATGGTTTAAATGGTCTAAGGGGTTAATTTATTAGTATTTCTGTTTACACACTTTAGTTGTTTTAGTTTTGTTTTTGGCGTTTTTGCTTGAATTTTATTTTATTGTGCTTAGTTTTTTCTACCGGTGGTATGGTAAGTTATTTATTTTTATTATTTTTATTTATATGTTGCAGTAGATCGACACTTTTTATCATATCATCAAAAAAATATTAGTGCTTTACAAATTTGGGTGTGGTAGGGTTTTGGCTACTTGTAGTGAATCCTTTTTTACTGCAGTATGGAATAGGCGTAAGTCGCGGGGTAAAGCATAAGTGGCGATGATGTTTGTCTGACGGGATAAACTAGTTACAAGTGCAGATCCTAATCGAAACGCCAGTAATAATAGACGCGACTCTGAGGAGATGTTCATTACTTAATCACTACACAAATTATGTTTACACATTGGCATTAATGTTTTTTTTTTTTTTCTTCCCATTCTGAGGCCTTTCATTGTTGTATGCGTACTTTTTATTTTTTTAATGTATTTTTTGTTTTATTTATTTTTTGTTTGGTGATATATTTTTTTGTTTATCTTAGTTCATATTAGTATTTATATAACAATTTATTCTTTTATTATTATTATTGACAGTACTGTTTAGGTGCATTGTCTGTCTTATTTATATTTTAAATATTCCTCTATTAATCTTTATTTTTGTCTTGACAACTGTCAAAATATGCTTTGTTTGAAAAATAATTCTCCTCTATTCTAATGTACTTCATTTCTTCCCTCAGGCGTTCACTGCTCGTGTGTGACCATTCGGCGAATTTTATATTGTTGTAACATGATACTTAAAAAAGTAAAAATGCAAATGTTACCATATTTAATCAAATATTACAATACTGTTATAAAGATAATTTAAAATAGAATTGACAATGAAATCATTATGTCATAAAACATTTAACTTCATATTTTTGCAAGAACATGCACAATCAATACACCGGACAAGTAAATCAAAAAAACAAAAGAGTAAACTTATTAGATTCTGCTTTCTATTTAAACTTATTGCTTATTGATAATTAATTTTTTCATTCAATGGGTTTTTAAGTTGATGTTTTCATTAAATTTTTTTCTTCAATTGTTTTGCTATAAAATAAAGAGAAAGAAAATAATTTGGTTTAATACAAGAAATTATTTTTTCATAAGTATAAGTCTTATATACTTTACTTTATACAAAAAAAGTGCTTTGAAAAAATTAAATTTTTTAAATATAAATTTTTTATAATTTTAGTATCCAGTTCACTTGTTTAATGTTTGCTATAGAATGTTTCTACCTTTTTAACCATTTTTAAGAAGCAATAAATAATGGCGCTTTTACTAAGTTTAAAAAATATTAAACTACCATTAATGTTAGCAACTTAAATAAAACTTTCTTTCTTGCTAACACATCTAAATCTAATAAGGAATTATGTTATACAAGTCACATCCTGCACCAATTAACAAATCTGAAAAACAATACACTGATAGCTTTGTCGCCAAAAGTACTATTGTTTGCATTTAATGGCATCAAGTAAAGCTACTAAATGCACAAACAATGGTGATTTTTCTAGAATTAAAGAGAATCTAGAATGGAAAATGCATTTCCATACTTATGGAAATATTTGCAAACTAGTTTGTACTGCCCAAGAACCTTTTTTGATAAAGTTTAAAATAAGTAAATATATTAATGAAGTGTTTTTTTTATCACTAAAAGCTGTTTGAATTGCATTGACACTATTTTTCATTTGAACAACATTAAAAAAATAGCCATAAAAAGTGTTTATAATAAATAAGCAATATTCAAATATAGCCGAGAACTCGAGTTAAGAAATTCACTTTTCAATCAATTTACTATTTTTTCTTTCCTTTATCATTGGATTAAAACCATTGAGATTTTAGGTTAAGAAATTAATTTTTCATCCTTTTTTTCTTTCCTTCATTTTAAATTTGTTAAGATTCAAAAATCTCATTTTTTTAGTTCTTTTTTTTTTTCTACAACTTTTTTTTTCTACGACCCTTAAGTATTTTTATATTATTTTTTCTACGACTTTACCCTTAAGTATTTTTATATTATTTTTACTACGACTTTACCCTTAAGTATTTTTATATTATTTTTTCTACGACTTTACCCTTAAGTATTTTTATACTATTTTTTCTGAATTTGAACATTTTTGCAAAATGATTTTGATACTTTTATTAAATCTTTCATTTTTATTTCTGTTTCTATATTTTCCATTTTTAGAAAATCTGGTATTGCGGACATCGCTACAGTTTTCATTAAATTAAATTTACAATAATTGTATAATATATTTAAGACTAAAATTCTTTTTTTGAATTGTTTCAAATTTTTTTAAATTTCCAGTTTTTAATTCAAGATTATTTGAACAAGAGTATTTTAGAATAGTAAAATTCTGTTGTTCAAATAGATTTTGTTTTAAATAAAATTCTAAAATTAAATTTGCGTATTTTTAGAAAATGCTATACCTTGATATTGTTTTCAATGTTATGAAAATATTTTAAAAATGGTATAATTTTAATATTTCAATACATAAAATTCTATTCAAAATTACTTAATAAAATAATTTCTGGTTATAAGCTGTTTATGTGTAAGTAACATAAAATATGAACTGAAACATGACTAAACTTAGTTATGTTTCAATTCATATTAAATATTCATATTAAACTTAGTTAAACTAAGTATATTTATTAGTTGAATTTAGTAACTTAATGGTTGATATGATTGACTTTTTAGGTAAACTTAGTGTGAAGTTTATCAATATTATATAACATTAAACTTTAACTTTAAAATAGAATTAAGCAGTTATTAGTTTCTACACAGAGATTTAAGTAATTAAAATTAAAAAGTGCTTCACAATGAACTAAAGTCTCGGTGCAAGAGAGCAAAAAAAAACAACTAAAATATCTATTACTTTTATTCAAAAGTTAAGTTTAGCTTGGCATTACTTTTTGGATTAAAATTTAATGAAAAATTAAAAACCTTACACAATAAAATTTAGAAATTAAATAAACTCACAGAATAAGATTTGTTCTGAATTTTTAAGAATAGCCAAAAAAATAAAAGGTAATTTAGAAAAAAGAATTAAAAAAAAAAAAATTAAATAAAAAACTAATCGCAGAGGTGAGGAAAGCATTCGCGATACGCCTAATTCGAGTCCTGATTTTTTAGCTTATTTAAGAAGTAAAATTAATGTCAACTGCTAATAATTTGTCAAATTTTTTCTTGTAAACTAGACATTTTTTAAAAATAACATAGCAATGACATTTTTTTAAATCGCTCAAGTTATTTCAAAATATTATTTTCAAACTATTCTGTAACATTTAAGATCCTTTGAAAAATTAACTAATAGATTTTACACTGTGACACAAAAATAAATATTAAAACTTTGTGAAACCTGCTTGCTTTTTAAATAAATGTTAAGTGAATTGTTTATCAAGCTACTGCAAATCAGGCTCAAGGAAGAAGTACCTTTTGATATTAATTAGGTGTCATTCATATTAGGTTGCAAATTATTTAAAATTTTAAATAATTTTAAAATATTTTAATTTAAGATGATTTAAATATTATAGTTTATTTTAAAAATATATTTTAGGTTGAACATGTCCTTCCACTTCTAAAAAGAGGTATTGGTATCCACCATGGTGGTTTGTTACCAATTCTAAAGGAAGTCATTGAAATTTTATTCTCTGAAGGACTTATTAAAGCACTTTTTGCAACAGAAACTTTTGCGCTAGGTCTAAATATGCCTGCAAGAACAGTATTGTTTACGAGTGCGCGGAAATTTGATGGCAAAGATTATAGATGGGTCAGCATTTTTTCAATAATTTTGATTTTCCCTTTACTCGAATTAGTTGTTTTATTTGCTACATAGTCTTTTTAAATATATTACATTTTTATTTGCACCAGATTACTAGTGGTGAATATATACAAATGAGTGGGCGAGCTGGTAGACGTGGGATTGATGAGCGTGGCATTGTAATTATGATTGTAGATGAAAAACTTGAACCTGAAATTGGAAAAGGATTATTAAAGGTTGCAAAATATTATATATGTACATTTTATATATATTTATTATTTATCATATATATGATATATATATATATTTATATATATATATATATTGTATATATATATATATATATATATATATATATATATATATATATATATATATATATATATATATATATATATATATATATATATATATATATATACATATATATATATATATCATATATATATATATATATGTATATATATTTATATATATATATATATATATACACACATATATATATAAATACGATATATGTATATATACGATATATATATATATATATATCATATATATATACACATATATATAAGCCCTCAGAATTAGGGTCGGCATTTGACAATGCCAACCTAACTGCCAATCTAGAAGTATTTGAGGTACAAAATAATTGCCAACTTCGTTTCTATGGTTTAAGGTAAAATCTTTTTGTCAAATTTTTTTTATGGCTCTGATGCCAACCTCTAAAAGATTAAGGTCGGCAAATTATCACCGACATTATTTTTTCTAAATTTGAGGGCTGTATATATATATATATATATATATATATATATATATATATATATATATATATATATATATATATATATATATATATATATATATATATATATATATATATATATATATATATATATATATATATATATATATAATATATATATATATATATATATATATATATATATATATATATATATATATATATATATATATATATATATATATATATTAGGTGCCCAAGTATTGGTTTTATATATAAAAAATTTTTTTTTAATGTTCAAGGGTGGCCCACGAGCCCTAAACTTTTTAATTTTGATGATTTTTGTCGATTTTTTGGAAATATTAACGCCCTAGGGCCACCCTAAAACAATGAAAAAAAAAATCATCAGTAAACTTAGAATGAGTAATAGAAACAAATAAAAATGCACTCTTAATGAAATTTTTTATGTAAAAATTCTGAGTGAACCTGAAAAAATTAGGAAAACTGAATATTTTGGTTTTTCAATCTTTTTCTTTGTAATTTCTTATGATGACATTTTTATCATTTTTTACAGTTAAAATCTCATAAATATGGATAGAAAATCATTTACCAGTATAAGTAATATTTTTTTTAGATAATATAAAGGTAATTAAGATGAGTAAGAAGACAATCTAGACTTTAATGTACTCTATAACCCTGAGTACAAATGTGCACATTTATTCCAAACTGGCAATAAGACTGCAAGTGACGTCGATCAGGTGTTTGAATTAATAGCAAAACTTAAACAAATACGAGTTCTAAGAAATATGTTTATTCTTAAATATGAAAATATATAAAGTTAAATTATGTTATGTATTATTATTTTATAATTAATTTTTATAATTAAATAGATAATTTTATAATTATTTTTTATAATTAAATAGATAAAATGCCAAAAATTCCTGGAAAAAAAGCAAGAGGGCCGATGAAATATTCTTAGTAGGTAAATCAAGGAACTCACTTCCATCTAAGCAATTTGCCACAGGAGAAGAGATTATTCAGTATTATTTTCATCTTCATAAAATCATACCTTATGCTGCTCTTAGAAATCTTGCCTGCTGTACCAACAGTAACGGTTTTACACAAATCTGTCCAGAAGATAAGAATCACTACTGTATTATGTCTAAGCTGGTGGTTCCTTGGAAGCTTAGGGGGTTTAAAACTCGTGATGTACAGAATTCTCTTAGGTTTGTTTCATTAATATTAATATAATTTGTAATTACTTGACCATAAGTCTTTCATGATTAATCATTTTAGTTGAAATATTGCTAAATAACTACAAGAAGCTGCAATCTCATAGAAATAGAGAAAAACCAGCAGAAATCATGAGGAGGGAGAACTTTGTAACAGAATTTAAGAAGATATTTTGGATAGGATAAAACATAGAAGTATTAATTGAAGACATACAACAGGACAGAAAAAGAACAGCTGAAGCCAAGAAAGAAGATATCAAATTCTTGAAAATGCAAAAGGAGAAAAGGACAGGTTACATAGGACCTACCGACACCAGCTTCAAAAAGGCAGCTGAGAGAGCTTCTAAAAAGGTTTGTAGATATGTGAGTGAGAAATCTGATAAGCAGTCGGTGGAAGACCATGATGAATTAGATACTTCTGTTGATTCATTAAATAATGCAGGTGGTGCTGATGAAAGTGATCTGGATGAGTTTGTTTCCACTAATGTTCAGGCTCAAGAAAATAATGTACTTTTACCTAAAGATATTCTCAGGCTTACTGCTATAACTGCTGCAAGTAGTGATCAACTGAAACCAAAATTTGAGCCGAAACCGAAAGTACCAAAATTTCGGTTCAGTGAAGCCGTAGCTGAAACCAAAACCGAAATTTCGGTCGAAACCGAAACCAAAATTTCGGCCGAAATTTGATAAAGAATGTTTAAAATCCCTGAGCCTTTTATGATCACCGAATTAAAGCAAAAAAAACTATTTTACATATATCTAAGCAATCACCATGAAACATAGTTTGATTAAACGACTTCTTAAATGTGATGAAATGTGATGTGATGAAAGTCTGCTAAGTGATTGAAGTTTTGGATTGTGCGATCCACGAGATATTTTCAAATTGCAGATATTGCAAGTTCCGCATTTGAAATCACTAGCTGTCACGGTAAAATGATTCCATAAACCAGTTTTTTATCAGTTATTTTCCATTGTAAAATTTAGCACTTTTGATGAAACTATTGGTTTGGGTTGCTTTACTTAAATGTTAATTCATTTTAAGAATGATTTGAGAATAGTAACTTTAAACTATTATGTAACGTGATTTCAATTAAAATTTCTACAATTATTATAATTAAAAATTAATTTACTAACAAACAATTACAATTAGGAAACCGTCATGATCCACTCTAAAGTAAAACTTAAAAAAAATCTTATAAAAGTTTCGGTTCATTTCGGTTGCGGTTTAAACTGAAATTTTGGCCGAAACAAGAAAAGTGAAAAAATTGTTGAAGCAGAAATTTCGGTTTCGGTTCACTAGCTGCAAGTGAAGGTCTTTCAGTGAATCAGCACACTGCTATCATAAGCAGTGTAGTAGCTCTCTCAGGAGGAAATGTTGGTAAATATGTTGTCTCTGAATCATCCTCTCTCAGAGCCATAGAAGATGTGATCAATTCAGAAGCTGAAACGATTCAACAGTACATTAAGGACTCGGCCAACTCTGGCCATAAATTGATTTCTGTTCATTTTGATGGAAAAATAGTAAAAGAGTATACAGGAAATATTTCATTTACTCAGGACTTGCTGTACTAGTGAAAGTTAATGGGAAAGATGAGTTACTAGGTATTCCTCCTATTGATTCAGGGACTGGAGAACAACAGCTCATCGCTATTTATGATCTTCTAGAGAATTATATTCTCACTAACCAAGTACAATGTATCTGTTTTGATACCACTGCATCAAACACTGGAAGGCTCCAAGGTGTAAATACCAGAATGTCAGAAAAGTTAGGACGACCACTTTTTCTCCTTGCCTGCCGACACCATGTTCTGGAGCATCATATTACTCACTTCTGTAAGATGTACCCAAGTAGTAAATCTACAGGACCAGATAATTAGCTGTTTAAAAATATCAAGTCAGTCTTGTTACTGAGCAATCTTGGCTGATCTTTGATAAGATTGGCCATTGGAAGGGGGAAGTGCAGTGGCTTAAAACCCCTTCACAGTTTTGGGAGCTGAATGATTTTTATCTAGAGTTTGAGACTACCATCAAATCTCTAGATGTAGTCAATGATTCTTCTGAGAGAGCTATCAAATTAGTTCAGGAGCTTATTATGAAATCCAATAAGGAGGAGAGGAGGCAAGATATGTTCTTGTTTAATTATGTCTACATAAGAAGTAAACAAGGATCCAAGAAGAACGATCTTGCGGCAAATGCTACTTCCAGCATTATTTGACTTTTTAGTCAACAAAACTGTACCATGATAAGCAAAAAAATCTTTTTTTTTAATATTTTCTCAAATTTATATATAAAATGCAATATTATGGTATGGTATTTAAAACTTTTGATGGTTTAACTGTAAAAAATGATAAAAATGTCATCATAAGAAGTTACAAAGAAAAGCAAAATATTCGGTTTTCCTAATTTTTTCAGGTTCATTCAAAATTTTTACATAAAAAATTTCATTAAGAGTGCATTTTTATTTGTTTCTATTACTCATTCTAAGTTTACTGATGATTTTTTTCATTGTTTTAGGGTGGCCCACGGGCATTAAAATTTCTGAAAATCGACAAAAATCATCTAAGTTAAAAAGTTTAGGGCCCGTGGGCCACTCTTGAACATTAACAAAAAAAAAAATGTTTATATATAAAACCAATATCTAAGCACCTTATGAGCTTCCGCTCTTGTTGAAATTTTACAATGACCCATTTTTAAACCACCCTAATATATATATATATATATATATATATATATATATATATATATATATATATATATATATATATATATATATATATATATATATATATATATATATATATATCTATATATCTATATATCTATATATCTATATATATATATATATATATATATATATATATATATATATATATATATATATATATATATATATATATATATATATATATATATATATATATCTATATATCTATATATCTATATATCTATATATATATATATATATATATATATATATATATATATATATATATATATATATATATATATATATATATATATATATATAATATCACGCCTTTAATAATAATAATAAACTATACAATTACAATACAATACACCTTAATGTGTATTGCAGCTTGTTTATTTATTTTATTTATTTGTTGTAACTTTAGGTAAATAAATCAGCAAATATATTTAAAAATAAGAAGTCTTTGTTAATGTTTTTATTTGTTTCTTTTTTTTCTTCTCTATGTTATTTTTTTCTAAAGATTAACCTTTATCATAAAAGATACATAAATATATATAAACAAAAAAATACCAATAAATAATATTCAATACTTTACATAATAAATTATTAGCAGTAATTTTAAATGCATTTCAATAATAAAAAAACATTACTGAAGATCTAAGTTATTTAATTGTAATGGCATTCAAAAGCATTTATCACTTTTTTCAACGAAATTTTTTTATCTTTTTGAGTGTATTGACTGGAATGATTTTTTTTTAAATCTTTAAAGATACTTTATACATTTTTTAAGTTTTTTAAGTTTAGATCTTTAAGTTTTTTAAGTTTAAAGCTTTAAAGATACTTTATAAATTTTTTATAAATATCTTTACAGATATTTTTGTCTAAAAAAGTTGTTGTTTATAAAATTTAAATTTTTTTTATTTAAATTACACTAAAAAATAAATACTTATATAATTTGTATAAAATAAATTAAAAAATTATATACAATTTTATTTATTAACTAAATTATATAAAAAAGTTATTATCGGTAATTTGTTATTTTATTTAATACATAAATATATATATGCGTTTTATATAAGCGTTTCACTAATATAAAAATGATTAGTAAAGATAAAAGTTTCAATGTTATTTATTTCTGACGTATAATTCTAACATATAAATATAATATAAAATCTTTTTTCAGCGCATTTTTTAAATGTAAATAGCTATGGTCAAATCGTCAATATAAAGTAATAATTTGCATGCTCATATAATGGCCTGCGATTGGATGCCTTTATATATATATATATATATATATATATATATATATATATATATATATATATATATATATATATATAGATCTGTAGTTTGTTGTCTTTAGGAAGAGCGGAAGGAAAAAAGTGATTCTTACGCCAACACATACGTCACTTTTAATTACTTTTGACTTTTGTCCAACATTTGCGTGTTGGACAAAAGTAAAAACCGTTAATTTAATTACAAATAAATCGTTTTTAAAAAAAACTACAAAAACGCAAATTTAATTGACCAGAATGTTTTAAAAACGTTCTGAATGTTTTTAACAATATAAACAATGTTTTTATTTTTATTTTTTTTAATAAAATGTTTTTATTTTTTTTTTTTTTTTACTGTAAATCATGCGCGGAGTGTTGCCACATCGACTATCTTATAGCCTGACTTGCAAGGGAGTGCTGCTACATCGACTGACAAATAGCCTGACTCGCAAGGGAGTGCTGCTACATCGACTGACAAATAGCCTGACCTGCAAGGGAGTGTTGCTACATCTACTATCTTTTAGCCTGAACCGCAAGGGAGTGTTGCTACATCGACTAAGGGTTTGGTTGGGGCAGGCATTCTATCAATTAATAAAAAATAATAATTCCGGTCTTGCATTTTAATTTTTACTTTTTGTCAACAAAATATTGAAAAAACTTTCGGACAACACCTACGGGTTGTATATATATATATATATATATATATATATATATATATATATATATATATATATATATATATATATATATATATATATATATATATATATATATATATATATATGTAAACAATTTTAAAATGTATTCTACAAAATAGAGTGCTCAATGTTCTTAAAAGAACAGAGCAATTATGAATTAGTAAAAAATCACTTAACAAAAAAAGAAAATTATTAAGTGATTTTTTACTAATTTATATATATATATATATATATATATTTATATATATATATATATATATATATATATATATATATATATATATATATATATATATATATATATATATTTCTTCTTTTAATACATTTGTATATAATATAAAAATAATTGACTTTAGGGACAATCTGATCCTTTAAACAGTGCTTTTCGTTTGACTTACAACATGGTTTTAAATCTTTTACGTCTAGAAGAAATTAATCCCGAATTTATGTTGGAAAAATCATTTTATCAATTTCAAAATTATTCGGCAATACCAGAAATGATTGATAGTATGTGTTTCTTAAAATTTAGTTTTTATCTGATTTTTTAATAGTTGATCATCTTTTTACTAAAATATTAATAATTTTTATGATATAAATCATATCGAAAAGACCTTTTTTATCTTTTATTATCCTGGTTATTATTATTACTATCATTGTTATTATCGTAGCCCTTGGAATTAGGGTTGGCTTTTGGCAATGCTGACTTAACTGCCAACCTTAGAGTGTTTGAGGTTGGAAAAGTATTGCCAACCTCGTTTATATGTTTTATTATAACCCCTTTGTGTAAATTTTTTTTTGCTGGTCTGATGCTGACCTTTAACAGTTCAAGGTAAGCAGTTTATTGTCATTTTTTCTAATTCCAAGCTGGTAATGCTATTATTGTTTTTCTTCTTCTTATTATTTTTTTAACTTTTTATTTGTTATTATGTTAAAAATACCAAGGGAAAAAGCAAAAATTAAATATCTAAGTATTGATAGAGGTGCAGAAAACTAACTATAAGATAGAGATAACAAAAGGATAGGCTTGTTGATTAAGTGGGGATTTATAAGGTGGACTAAGGTTGGATACATTTGTAATACTATTTATCAAAAAACTGAACTTTTTGATACTTTCAATATTGAATTTAATGCAGTTACTGACTAGCAGGTAGGGGTTGCCTTTCAACTGAAAGGTAACCTACCTGTTGAGATAGTAATTTATATTAATTTATATATAATTAATTGTATTAATTTAAAACCAATACAATCATTGGTTTCAAGGTTTTTCTTGTTTTTTATTTTTATAATTATTAAACTAACTTTTTGCCTGCTTAGCAACTTCAAAACAAATACAGAAAAGCATGCCGACCAGCAGGACTCCTCCCCTTATTGTTAGATATTTTATTATAAAATAACATATTTCAGTCCTTGTTATGAAATTTTATTGCATAATGGAAAAGTATAACGCAAGTAAATTCTACTCAATAAACATATATACATCGTTAAAAGTTAATTTATGTCAGTTGTGTATTCTAAAGTACTGCATTGTAATTAAATTTAATTTTAAGTGTTTATCTTTATAAAATATTTATAAAATATCATATATAATACATAATATGAAAAAATTAATAATGAAATTTAATTATGTTTGAAAAAAAAGAAAATATTTCCTTATTTAAAAAAAATTATTCTTATATAAAGTTAAATTTCTGAAAACACTCTTCTTATGTTTCCGTTCTCACAGTTTTTTATTTTTTTTAAAATGAGCTATCAATGATTATCAATGTATCAATGAGTTATCAGTATTTTTTTAAACATCTTTGCTTTAACAAAACTTTTGCATATTACTCATGAACTAGTTTATCATTTCTAATCATAGTTCATTCTATAATCATTCTAAAAAATTAATTATAAAGAAAAAACTATTGTTAAAAAGCTATTTCAAAACTAGAAAAATCCTCTTTTTATAAAATTGGTTTATCCAGCAATGCATTTATATACAATTATAAATGCATTAAGTACTTAAGTATATTAGCACTTTTGTGATAGGATGAAAAAAAATTATTGATTTGAAACTATATATAAATAAAAAACTATATAAAAAATAGATAAATAAACAAAATAGTTAAATATAAAAAATGAACATTTTAAAGTAAATTTATTAATAAGAACTTTCTTTTCTTTAACATAGTTTGGAAATTTTAGCAGTAAAATAAAATTTTTTTTAAATTTAATTTAAATTTAAAAAAAAAATTAGACATTTTAAATTTAAAAAAAAATTCAAATTAAATTTAATAAAATAAATTTAAATTTATTAATATTTGATAATAAATTTTGTTTAAATATAATAAAATAAATTTAGATTAAAATAAAAAAAAAACAGAAAGTAGAAAAAAGTTTATATACCTATATCGCCTAAGTTCGGTCACTTAAGCTTTGAACATTCATTTATCACGCATAAATAAAAAAATTTCAACTTTTTTTCTTGAAACATACCGAAATTTATATTGATAATTGATATTGTAAAAATAAAAAATAAAAATTAGTACTCAACATTTAATTTAAAATGAAAACATCTCCTTTGACCGAACTTTCAATACCATCTCATAAGTTTGGCCGCTATATAAATACTAATAATGTATCACAAACTTAATCTCACAAATAATGAAAACTAATTTTTAAATGTTGTTTCATTGTAAAGTTATGATATAAATTCAGGTAATACCAGTAACTAAGAAGGGCGTCGCCCTAGGCTCAAAAAAAAAGCCTTTTGGGGCATCAAAGAAAAAGAAGGAGTACATAAAAAAAAGACCTTTTTAAATATAAGTAGTAGTATTTTTAATATTTATTGTAATTAGTCAACTATTTTATTACTTTGGCCATTATCACATTTGCTATGCCACTAATAATAATAAAATTAAAAATATATTTTTCAATTAATTTAAAAAAGGTTTTCAATCAACAAAACATCACTACTTTGCTTTAAATGAGCTTTGTATGTTTATTGGCCATTCTTGCACATATTGTTGTACATAGTAATTATGAACAAATTTTTTATTCAAATAAAATACCATGGTGTGTATCCATTATGAAAATGTCAATTTTACAGGTAAAATAACCGGTAAATTTTACATTCGCAACACTTATCAACATTTCACAATATTACTGCTAATTGTTTATCCGTGAATGACCAAAGTTAGAGTATTTTAAAATTTCATTAGTTTTTATAAAAAAAGTAGTTAATTTTCAAAAATTAACTACTTTTTTATTTGTAAATATAATTAATTTGTTGATTCTTAATAATACTAAGATTAAATTTGATCATTTATTTTAATAATTTGCTTACTTTAGATTTTGATAGTATGCATTTTTTCAAATTGTTGTTTTGCTAAAGAATTATTTTAGCAGGTTGCATGTAAACATTATTATTTTTTTTATAAATTCATATTTACGAACTAATTATAAATGTTGTTTGAAAAAAAAATTTTGTAAAAATTGAGTTTTGGATGCTTTTTTTAAATTTTTTCTTAAATGACCAAAGTTACATGGTGAACGAACTTAGGCAATTTTACAGTATTTATATTTTTTATCTAAGTAAAATAAGTTTCACAATTATGGTAAAAATGTTTTTATCATCAATTATTTTCTGTTTAATTTTTTCCCCATAAACTATTTTAAAAGACTGTTTAAAGGGATCCCAATGTACATAGACAAGATGTGTACATATTAAAAAGAATGTTTAAAAAAAAATGTTGAACTTGAGCTGAATTTTTTTGATTAAAACAAAATAGTAATCCTATACCAAGAAAAACTAATTTTGTAGTTTTAGTCAAAACTTGCTGTCTCCATGTTAGTGTTATTTTAAAGTCTTTAAAATATACGCCACAATCTACAGAAATAATTTATTCAAGCACATTTTAAAGCAAGTTTAAAAAATAACGTCATTGTAGGATTTTTTTGTAGAAAAAATTGATTTTTTTTTTTTTAATCAATACTATTTGTATTTGTTTTATACGTTTTTAAAATAGGCGTTTCTCATCAATTGTATGACTTTCCTAAAAATTTTTAAGAAAGCTTTTTTGAGAATGATTTTTAATAGAGCGCAAGAACAAAATTAAAGCAACAAATAAAACAAGAATAAAATAAGGATTTTTGTGGTATAATCTTAAATATAATAAATATATAAAAAAAACATTGATCACTTTATTATATATTCTAAGTCTTTTTTATTTTTATGTAAACATTGTGAACTTTTTTTCTAGTTTTATCTAACCTCTTTATTGCTATGACTTTTTTGTTTTCCTATTGAAATGGCATTTTACAAATTCTTAACTTTTTAATTAATAAATAATATTGGTAAACGATAGCATTTATTAAAGATATTTGTTTAAATGTTTATCATATTTTGATTCTCAGTATTTTCTGTTAAGCTTTGTGTCAAGCTAATTTAGAAAATGAAGACCAACTTCTACTTGAGTCTTAGTTCTACAGCTTTAATACCACAAACTATGGGCTCTTTAAAATTGGTGTTAGAAAGATGCAATTTTTTTTATAGTTTCCTCAACTGTAGTTGCCCCCTAGGCCTAGGTGTGGTGAATAAATATCAAACAAATAAAGCTAGTAAATTTAGATGCAGTAAGGTATTAGAATAGTGTTTAATGTCGCTTGTAAATAGAGAAAGTGACTTAAGATAATGAAAGAAATATTTATACTTGATCACAGTCACAGTAGGAACCAGATCCAGCTTTAATTCAACTAATTTTAATAATCAGTTACAGCTTGTTTAAAATGAAAGTTACAGCTTACAATTATTACTATTACTAAAGATCTTTTAAAGATTAGTAAGTTATTAAACATTTTT